>NC_045443.1:127980131-128026980 GCF_002776525.5 Piliocolobus tephrosceles | reverse complement strand
GGGGCGGTGTGCATGGGTGAGTGGAGACGGGAAGGGGCGGTGTGCATAGGTGAATGGAGACGGGAAGGGGGTAGTGTGGCTGAATGATGGCTATTGCTAGCGTTTAGTTCCAGGATTGGGAGATGGGCTCAAGGGGGCCTATTATTAAGGATAATTCTTTCCTTATTTTCATTTCCTTATTAATAAGGAAAATAAAAGATACACGGGAGTCAATGATAAACTCTTGTAAAACAAGGATTATGACAGCTCCAATTCTGAGCATCTGAGCCTTTCTAAAAGGAAAAAGGAAAAAAACGAATGACCTACTTATTCCTGTCTTAACTTCTCCCATGGCATCCAAATAAGAGGATCAGAGAGAAGGTCTGAAGCAAACCGTAACATTCCCAAACCACAGCATGTGTGGTACTGATGGCGGTGGGCTCGGTCTTTGGACAGACCTGCAGAGGGAGATTCAGAACATCCAGCAAAGAGCTGCAGAAAGTTTCATTTGAAAACCAGTCATCTATTCAGATAGAGAAGTGAAGTGAAGGACTGATAGTTTTGAAGGCCAGATTTGCAACTTAAATATCATTTCAGTCACTTGGTAAAAAGAGCATGACTTTTGATAGGCATAAATTGGAAACTGGAGGGAAGGGTGGAGAAGTAAAAGTTTTCAACAGCTTCAATACCCAGTTTCTGAATTTTGGGGACATCACCATATCAAGAAAGCCCCGAGTCACACAGATTTCAGTGCAAGTGTCAAATAACAAAGATGTCTGTTTTGCCTTAAAATCTCAAGACACTCCTCAAACTGATCCAGAAACTTGAAATAATAGTTCTTCTCTCTGAATGTGCATGCACTGCCCTGAGGTGTTGAACATGAGAACTTCGCAGTCAATGACACATCTACAAGCCATTCACATATATGCATCTTCAGGAAAACAGGTTAAACTGCATCATGTATTAAAGCAGTACTTACATTAAGTTAAAAACATATTTGAGTGGGTGTTTTGTTTCACAGTTAAGTAGTTAACTATTTTAAAGAGTTACTAAAATCAGGCATTTGATGAACGAAAGCAGCACAGCGAATGAACTGGAACAAAGTCTAAAAATCTCACATAAGGATATTATGAAATAATGATTTCAATAGTAGCTCATGGTAATGTTTCAACAATGAAGAAAGTACTTTAAAAGACAATTTTGAATTACACAAAACACTTTAAATTCCATCAAGTTACAAGCTTTAAGAAAGCTTCTGAAAATAAATTTGCAGCACTGTGGACAGCTGGTAAAGTGGGCGAAAATGTATTAATTAACACTCTTTCCCATCACCAAGCCAACTAACTACATACTTCATTACGTATGGAAAAGAAAAACTAATAGTTCATTAAAAGCAAAGACTAACAAGCCCTACAGTATAAAAATCATAATACTATATTATGGTGAGCGTGGAAGAGGGAGAAAAAACGCACAGCAATTTTACCAAAAAAGAGATGTTGTGTATATTGTTTTGGGGAATTTTCTCTAAAATATCTTTCCCTTCTCTAAAATATTTCAAATACGAAAACTGGAAAATAAAACTGATAATAAAACAAAGAATAACTTCAAGATGAGCACCCATCAGAATTTTTATTTTTTAAAAAAGTCATATTTTTTCATTTTTTAAACAAGTCATCTATTTAGGGTCTCCTCTTTGGAAGGTAATAGGGTGGGAGGCATGAGAGGACAAAGGTGGACAAGGCTCTGTTGGTTTTCTATGACCAAGGTTTATTCTAAAAGACGAAAACACATAATAGTTTCAGTATCTGCCCTTTCATAGCCAAGCTTGTATAAAACCACAACGCAACCCGGCAGCTCTTCTGTAAACACACTGAGCAGCCAGGAACCGCTCAGGATGGGTATCAATAAAGCTCCTGACTTTCGACTTCTTGACCCTCAAATGGGTCAAGAGGTGCCATTCAACATATGTTATTAACCTGTTCTTGTTGCTTTATGGGTGAACATCATTTTATACCATTTGAAGCAGCATTCGTCCATGCCTGTAAGGCAAGTCTATGTGCTGGTACTCAGCGTCCTTATCTGGCATGTATTCAGAGCAATCCTGATGATCTCAACTCACTGGGAGCAGACATCAGTTAAAGCTAGGCTAGTGCCTGACTTCTCTTAAAACCTGCACAAACTGAAAAACTGAACCAGATTTCATTAATTATAAATTTACTGCTTATTCTTCCCCAAATGAGTTTTCCTGAACATAATGGAAATGGCCATTTCAACAAAACAAAGTGCTGAAAGGACAGCAGTTGATGTACATTCCACACACATCTGTTTGAGGGTTACTGTCTTCATTCGCTTATGTATCAACGGGATTATACTGTAAGTCTAATAATGTTCACCAAAGAGACATTTATAAAAGGGAAAATAAAAAACAGGAACAACCAAAATTTCTAGCAGTGGACGAACATTAAATAGAGTACGGAAGATTTGTAGTTTGGAAGACTATGCACGCATTAAAAGGAGAGACATGTCATGACATGAAAGATGTTCATGATAATTTCATATGAAACAGCAAGTTATAAAACAGTATGATCAAATTTCTGTAAACACAAAAATATACACCTATAGAATAAAACAACAGGGGTCAAAAGAATGCTGTTTCTGCAGAATGAGATTTGTGTTTTATTTTGCATTTGTATTTCCAGAAATTTCTCCAGTGAAACATAACTTCTGTAATAGGCACATGTTAAAGCAAACATGCCTTACCACAGGCTAAATGCTTTAACAAAAAGTATCTAAAATTCGAAAACCACAAAATAGGTTTCTACGAACCAGTCAGGGGCTGGTCTATTTAGTACTTGGCGCCTCTGCATTTTTTGTCTTGGGTACATGCATTTAACAAGCATCCCAGTCTGGGGTGGGAGGTGGGAAGCTGCTGAGGCTCACGTATTCTTTGGGCTGTGCTACCCACTAGGAAATCTAGACAAGATCCCTGACTGCAAGAAGCCCCATCATGATATTAGAGGAAAGTCAGAAACATTTTACCTTGGCAGATCAGAGCACTTCAAGTTCCACCACAAAGATGCAGCTTTTCCATCCCCAGGAAATCCAAGCGGGGGCTCGCGTTTGCTGGTAGAACTCCTAGTCACTGACCCCGATTCCTTGTCTCAGGAGTAAAGTTGCCTCCGATTCTCACAGGGAACATGTCTCCTCAATTTGTATTCTAGGCCAGCTACTATCTGCAGGCCCTGGTCAAATTAACTTGTCCCTCATGAGATCGCCTCACCCTGAGCGTATGCTCCTGGTGGAACTCAATTTGTACAAGAGAAATGCAAATCTATTGATGCATCTCCAACTCAGTAAAAACTGGAAGATTTACTATGGGTTAATTCAATTAAGAATTTTTCACACTGGACAACAGTAAAGCCTTGATATATAAAACTTGCACAGTGTGGAACTGAAAAAGTTTGCAATCTATGTTGTTGAGTAATCATGGAAAGAATTTTGTTTACACCTAACTTGAGAAATAAAGTTCCTAAAATGCATTTAAACAAATATTTAACCTAACCAACTATGTGCAAACTTTTTTACTATTTCAGCTTTCCAAAACACTGTACCACTAAAGTTGGTTTAAAACATGAAAGCATACTTAACCTGGGCTTTCTGTACTATTTTTTGACTGAAACTATGTAGAATTTAAGGCAAACATTCAACCCAGCTTTTGGCCAGTATAACAACAATTAAACAGTAAGAACTTCGGGGTGGGGGAAATAAGGGGAGAGAAGAGAAAGACGTTGAAGCTCATTAGCCTCAGCACTACAGAGATTATGAAGACACCTGATTCTATCATTGATTTACTGAGAATTCCTCAAAAGCCTAACAAAGTTATTACTCAAAAGATTAGTTTGCTTTTCAATGTGGCAGTTTGGAAATGGAGAGAACGGGGTTATTGTAATGATAAATCCATGGGGCCCGCACGTGGCTCTGGAGCGCTCACACCAGGAACTGCTGTGGGCACAGGCTCAGACCACGGTGGCCCAGGCCCCCAAGCAGCGTGGTGGTCAGGAAGAGGGTCAGGGAATTTTTGTTGAAGTATTTAGCCTGCAGAGGCAGCAACGAGGAAAACTCAGCGGTTCACAGGTCCAGGCCTACCAGACCCGGGAGGCAGCTAGAAGACTCGGGGGCACAATACAGGCCTTAGGAGCTGCAAGTGGATTCATAGGGTTGGGACCCAAGGTCCACATGGGAAGTGACCACTAAAGATATAGGTTGATCCAGATCAGGGGTCTGGTGGGCCCGCTAACACATTTTAATTCTCCAAAGGCAGTAACTTTACCCAAACATCAAACACCTCCATTCTACCCTCAACTGCTCCCATAACCAAGTGCCAGCTAACCTGTTTTTTAAAAAGAGGATTCAATATATTTGCAAGAGACCTATCTGATAAAGGACTGTTATCTAACATATGCAAAGAACTCTTACAACTCAACAATGAGACAACAGCCTGATTTAAAAAGGGGCCAAAAACCTTAACAGGTACCTTAGCACAGTAGACACAAAGATGGCAAGTGTGTACAGGAAAAGATGCTCCACACCACATGCCCTCAGGGCATTGCAAAGTAAAATGACAATGTGACACCATTACACACCTATCAGAATGCCAAAACCCAGAACAATGACAACAGCAAACACTGGGGAAGATGTGAATTAACAGGAACTCTCATTTGTTACTGATGGGAATGCAAAATGGTACAGCCATTCTGAAAGACAGGCAGTTTCTTATAAAACTAAGCATACTCTTACCTTACGAAGCACACTGCTTGGCATTTACACAAAGGAGTTGAAAAGGTGTGTCCACACAAGAACCCACACAGAGGTGTTTATGGCAGTTTTATTCATATTTGCCAAAACAATCAAGATAACTCCTTCAAATGGGTGAATGGGTACATGAACTGGTACACTCAAATAACGGAATATTAGTCACTGCGAAAAAGAAACGAGCCACCACGCCAAAAAGACACGGAGGAATCTTAAATGCATATTACTGAGAGAGAGAAGCCAATCTGAGAAAGTTACATACCATATGATTCTGAATATATGACATCTGGAAAAGGCAAAACTACGGAGACAGTGAAAACATGAGTGGTTACGACGGGTTGGAGGGGAGGGAGAAATGAAGAGGCACAGCACAGGGAGGTGTTAGGGCCATGAAAGGACTCTGTGTCGTCCCACGATGGTGGACACATACATTATGTATCTGTCCAAATCCACAGCCTGTCCAATAAAGGACTGTTATCCAAAATACACAAAGGGAAGGGCAGAGGCATTCTCTCAAATGTGATGGTAGATACAGGAGTGAACCCTCATGTGAACTGTGGACTTGGGGCAATCATGATGTCACTGCAGGTTCATTAAGTGTAACAAGAGAACCACTCTGGGGGGTGGGATATGTTGATATGGGGGAGGCTGGGCCTGTGTGGGCGAGGGGAACACATGGGAACTCTACCTTCTACTCAATTCAACTGTGAACCTAAAGCGTCTCTAAAGTCTAATAAAAAACACAAGGCTCACTGGACTTGCTTCTCAGTTTCTACCTAAGGCCTGCTTTGTTTGGCTTTGCTAAAATCAGATGATGAGCAAATGGAGGTGCTAGACACCCCAACACGAAAGACTTTCTCCTGCACATAATCAACAGTAACGTAACTGAAAGAAAGGAAGGTCCTCAACGCGTGATTCTGTGTTACTTAAGGCCCTTTCATCCTGAGAACTACCTTCACTCCTCCTTCACTTTTTGGGGAAGATATAACCCCGGGCAACTGGAATTTGGACAAGCACAAAAAAGCTACACGACATAAGCAATCTGCTAACAACATGCCTTCAAATGGGTCAGACTAATATGGCGTCGTCCTTAAATGTAAAATCGTCTAGAGTTTCTCCTTCCTTAACCTACTCCCTCTTTTCAAAGGAGACGGGATATTCCACAGAGTTCTTTGCTCTCCCCTCCACCGTGACACCTTATGGTCTTCTTGGATTCAGAGGCTCAGCAATTTCCCCTCCTTTACTTCTGGGCAGGATGAAACCAGGTTCATGATGCTGGTCTTTTTTTTTTTTTTCCAGTTTGAAATTAATAGTAAAAATACAAAAGTAAAAAAAAAGTTGGGAGGCAGGGTGCGGGGAGGTTACTAGAATATATCCAAACCAAACAATGGTTACTGCTTGGATGGAAATTGGGATTAGGGAGTTGAAGGAACTGTCAAGGAAGCACTTTGGTTTATTCAATGTTGTTTGAATTTCAATAAGAAAAAAATTTGTACAATTCCTTTATTTGACAAATGTGTGAATGCCTGCTATGTGTCAATAAATTTTAAAAGAATGAAGAAAAAAGGCAGTATTTATAGATACCGGTACCAGGTACAAATGAAGTCAACTGCCAAGCTTACATTAAAATAAGTCTATCTCACTCTATAGCAAATTAAACAGCTAAGGAAGATACTTTTTTCTAAACACCATTCCAAACATTGTTTGGTAAACACTGCAAGTCAGAATACAAATCAAGAACTTTGTCAGCCTTTTTTGACAATTACATTTTCAACCATGCATGAAGCACATCCAAGAGCAGGAAGTGTTAAGTCCTCACCAGATGGTTCTCCCCCATCACTGGACTTTCAAATTCAGTTGTACAAACATCTTCTCTTTGAATGATACTTAAGAAAGCAAAACAGCAAGCCAGAAACTGGAAGGAATATTCACAGTGTATATCTACAACAAAAGATTTGTATCCAGAAGACATAAACAATGTTTGCAACTCAATAGAATACCTTTAAAATGTGCAAGAGATCTGAACAGACATTTCATAAAAGACGTAAGAATGGCCAACATGTAAACAAAAAGATGCTCAGTATCATTACTCACCAGGGAAATGCAAATAATAACCAAAATAAGGTAAGATTACATACCCACGAGATGGCTAAAATTAAAAAGACATACATCAAATACTAGTGAATACTGGTGGATCAATGAAATCTCATGCATTGTAAAGAAAAAGGGAAAAGGGCTTAAATACTTAGAAAACAGCTTGTTAGCTTTTCATGAAGTTGCAGACACGCTTCCTATATAAATCCAGCAATTCCACATCTATGTATCAGCCAGAGAAATGAAAACATACCTCCCCACACAAAATCTTCAACAGGATTTTTCACGGTAGTCTACTACACTAGCCAAAGAGTGGAAACATCCAAAATACCCACTGACTGATGATGAATAAACAAATGGTGAATTAATCACGCAGTCGAATACCACCCAGCAAACAAACCACTTACACAGATGCACACACTCTGCTTTAAAACACCAGTCAGACCAAAAGAAGCCAGACACAAGAGTGCATGCTACATGGTTCTCCAGGTAAGAGTCCAGAGCTGGCAGAGGCAGGTCACTGCTGCATCTGGTCCAGGTGGGAAGGGCTGCTTGCCAAGGGACAAGAAGGAACGTTTGTGGGAGGAAGGGCAGAGGCATTCTCTAAAGCTTGATGGTGGTAGTAGATCCAGGGGTACAGACATTTGTCCAAACTCATTGCACTGGATTCATTTACTTCATGTAAATAAACTACACCTCACTACAGTTGATTTAAATCAAAAGCAACGGCATGTAAGTTGGGTCACAGAGAATGGCATCGAAGTGTAGATTCTTGCACTGTCCAGAAAGAAGGTACATACACTACTCCTGCTCTCCACTTCACCGGGCCTGGGACCAAATGGGATGGATTGGCCTCTGATGGAAGGTGAAAGCGAGCAGATCACTAGGCCACATGCAGCCCCCAGGCCCCAGACCAAGGGCAAAGTACCTGCTTGTGCTAAGGTAGCTCAGGTCCTGCCACAGCTGAGGCTGCAGGGCCCCACCAAAGGGCTCCTTTCCTGCCTCCAAATCACATCCTAGCATTGCACTTACGCCACACGGGTGGGGGCATGGCCAGGACGGATTGGACCTACTCCTCCAGGCACCCATGAAGAAACCACCCGCTGCCAGCAGAGCGTCTGGGGTTCAGATGTGGCCGAAGTTGCGATTTAAGAGTCCAGGTTTCTCGAAAGCCGGGCTGCTTTTTTGTCTGTCTGGATGGTCCCACCTCTCTGCCTGGTGTAACTTACATCCCAGGGGAGATTTCTAAACACATCCCTGCCCAGGTCTCCATCTGAGATTCCTCCGTGAACGCGTGTGCACTGACATTAGGGGTTGCTAAAGCTAAAGCTCTCTGGCGACTGTCACGTGTCCCCAAGGAGTGAGGACCACTGTTGGGACAGTCCTTCAACTTTAATATGCCCAGGAAATACTAGGGGCAGTTTTTCTGAATTGTGGGCATTAGTGATTCATCTATCCATTCAATACATATTTGAGAACCTGCCATATACTGGGGATCATCTAAACTGGGAAGATGAAAGTGAACAAAACACTTGAGAATCCTGGCCCTCATGGGCTCAGCCTCTAGCGGGAGATGGGTAAGAGAAAAGGTAAGCTAGGCACTATGCTCATAACACCAGTGAAGCTGGGGAGGAGAGGGGAAGGGTAGGTCTCTAGGCTGCATGCTCACGGAGGGTGGTCACAGAAGGCTTCCTAGTGTTGGTGCCATTTCAGCCCAGACCCAAAGGAACACGTGGGAACTAGGGCTCCGAGCACGCCAGGCAGAGGAAACCAGGCAGAGGCCCTAAGGCAGGAGGAGAACGGAGTCTCCTGTGAGCAGCTGGGCTGACACAACATGGGAACCTGGCAACGACTCTGTGTTCCTGAGATGGGGATCCACAGTGGGACAGTAAGCAGATGTGTGACTGCATCACTGTGAGTACTCTGCTGAAAATGGACCGAAGTCAGGGTAAAGGCGAGAGCAGAGACGTGGGTTTGGAAGGCGGGGCTGACAGGATTAGTGGACAGGTGCTCATGCTGTGGAAGTGAAGCTGATACACCTTACTGAGAACCTGAGGTGTGCTATCAGAGATGACTCCAGGATGGCTCCCAGGTTTCTGGCCTGAATGAACATTTGGAAGGATGAAGTTCTGATCCACGGAGCTGGAACAGGGCTGCAGGAAATCGCAGTTTAATTTTGAGCATAATGAGACACCAATTCAACCAGAGGTTGTCAAATGTCGTCTGGAGACCCCTGGAAATCTCAGACTCTTTTGGAGTTCTGCAAAATCAAAATGGTTTTTATGATACTGAGAGGTCACTTTTCGATGGCACTCTCACCCTCCCTTACGCATACACGGTGTTTTCCAGAGGCCACACGACATGTGCTGACGGTATCATTCTGATAATGGAATAGGGGCCTGTATATTTTTAGATGTTTTAATGTTTAATCTGGTAATTATCAACAGATATAACTCACATAAAATCTCTGTGTCCTCAGTAATTGAAGAGTGTCAGGCAGTTCTGAGACCAAGAAGCCTGAGCAGCCCTGTGTTGGACACCCAGAGGGAGATGTCTAGGAGACAGCTGATGATATGAGTGTGGAGTTCAGGGAAAAAGCTGGGCCTGGAGATGTGGTCTGGGAAGCATCTTTATAGAAATGAGTCATGAGTGAAATCACCAACAGAGGAAGAGCAGAAAGAAATGGGATGCTGGCAGAGTCTGAAGGCACGTTTAGGCCTTAGGGAGACCAGGAAGAAGCAGCAAGAGACTGAGAAGGAACAGTCAGGTGTGGGGAGCCAAGACAGCGTGGTGCCCTGGAAGCCAGGCAGAGGATGTTTCCAGGAGAGAGGGGACAACAGGTCTGACTGGAGGATGGCCAGGAGTTGAGCAGCTGGCACCAGATTCAAGAGCAGATGAGGAGGAAAGAAGTCCGGACAACACAGGAGTTTTAAGGGAAAGAAATGCAACAGTATTTAAGGGGCAGTGGGGCCCAAAAGGCTTTTAGTTTTTAACATGAAAAAATGACACCAGTTTTGCAGGCTGTTGGGAATGAATAGGAAAAGAAAAAGACTAAAGAGGGAAACAAGGAGAGATGAGATTCCAAAACAACGTCCTCCAAAAATGAATGTCTTCTGCCCAAGCAGGTGGGGTCTGCTCTGGCCAAGAACAGACAGTGCCACCACACCACCAGGCTGCAGAGCGAACGCGGTTCCTGCCTGGATTTGTAGTGAAACAGACAGAAGTTGAGAATGAGGATGGAGGTGGTGGTGGTGCTGTAAGCAGACAAGGCATGAAGAACATCGGAGAGCTGTGGAGCCAATGGCTAGACATACACGTATTCACAGCATCAAATGCCTGATTGTGATCATGAATTGAAATACAACAGTTACACAGGGTTGCGTGCTTTTCTCCAGCCACGTTTTATTTGCATAGGAACAGGTAAGTAGGCAAAAAGTTGGACTTCACTGGTGTATTTTAGCCAAGAATTAGAACAAAAGCACCACAGGACAATATAAGCAAGCCAGGAGCTTCGATCTGCGAGAAGGAATCTGAGCTTGGGGAGCATAAAGTGACAAAGGGAGGGGGAGCGGCTGACATGATCTGGTTAGTAGATTCAAAGCCAAGTGGTTTCTTTTTTTGCAGGGGTTAGGGTGTCCGGAAGTATCAATGAGGAGCAAGAAGGACGCCTACCTCACCCTCCAGACCTCGCCGAGAGGACGAGAAGTGTAGCAGAGACAACGGCAGCACTGTGAGTGTCCCGGGAGAAAGCCACGTTTGTTACAGGGAGATGGAAAGAAACTGCCCCCAAGGCTGTTGAGAATGAACTCCAGAGGATACAGGAAAAGCTGGGGAGCAGGGGATGGTGTCAAAAAAAGAGACTGCAAGGAGCTCCTCAGAGATGAGTCTGAAATATGAGGGATCACCTGGAGCTTTGGCCTTGTGGGAAGAGCCCAGGGACGGGGCACGCCATCGGTCGTGGGGTTCCCAGGCACGGGAGTGGGAAGGCTGTGACGGACGAGGGCGGAGCGCTGGGCTCAGCAGCACGGAGCTCTAGGTGCCCACTTGACTTCTGGCAGCACAGGGTGCTTGAAGGAGCAGCTTAACTCAGAGTGTAGAGGCCATGGAGCCTCCTTTGAATGGTGGCCTAGAGAGAAGAGTCATCTTACTCCAAGTGAAGGGACTCCCTCCTGGCTACTTTAGAAAATTTTACAGTTTCTCTATTGTACACAATGGATTTTTAAAATCATTGGGTAGTAATAACGAAGGTAAAGAAAACTAAATCTAGCTTTTGAAATCTTGTATCCGAACGACAATACCAATTACACAAACTTTAATTAAGCTTTTACTTAAAAATGTACAAAATATCTGAAGACTCATATCATAGTATCAGAATGAAACTGCTGTTGAGAGCACTTTCTACTGGACTCTGAGGAGAGCCAGAGCTTTCACTGTGTGTAAGCAGCAGGTTCAGGAGAAGACTGTGAACCTCCTGCAGGACTTAGGGAATGCGTGTAAAATTGCTAAATAGAAAGCTTCAGTGAGTGTCACATTTTTGAGTTTTGAGGAAAAAATCCTGTATACCCAGAAAAGAGTGGACAGATTTCCTACAGGCATGCACTTTTGGGGAACCACCCACCAAATCCCTGGGGTTCCTTCAGGAACCGCCAGGTGGACTGGTCAGACGAAGCTTGGGGAAGGGAGAGCCTGAGGTCAGCGTGTTTAACACTACAGCTTTTAGACGTCCCACTCAGATACGCACACCCCATTTGAAAGAAGAAATCGGGATTTCATGGAGTCTCTGCTTTCTTCTTTGTGAGTGCGGCTACGAGTTCCGACAGTGCTCCGTGTCCTCGCTGTGGCTCAGACATCAACCTAGACTCTGTCACCTCATGCTAGAGGTCTATCTGATGAAAACCACAGCAGAGGCATAACCAAGACAGATGTTAAGGAGACCCCTTTCAACCAGCATTTGCCAAGAGTCCCTGGCCAATTGCCTGGGACTCGTTTAATAGGTAGTTCACCTGGCCTCTCCCCGGAGGGTTCGGATTCCGAGGTGTGGTTTGGAACCCAGTCTGTGTATTACAACGTGAACCAGGTGATGTCTAACAGACGATCAAATTTGGGAAGCGTTACCCAGGATGAAGAGAAAGTCAAGCAATACCCTTTTTTTGGCTTAAAATAACTTCATCCAGTTTTCTGTCCCTTTCAACTAAGTCTTCCTTGATATAATGGGGGTCTTGGGACAACTGCAACTTTTCCAGAATTATCACATTTACCCATTTTTTCATGGTTCTCAAGACATTAAATTCTTTTAACTTTAAGGCAGAGCTTAAGACATGCTAAGAATAAGCTTTTAAGACTTAAGTAACTGACTAGCCACAAAAATCCATAAATAAAAATTAATACCTCAAATTAATATTTTCCAGTCACATAATTAGACTACCTTATATTCCTTAATGCTAGGACAACCTTAAGCAACTTCTATCATTGAAATGTTTGTCTTTGGCATTCTTCCGAAAGGTCACACTCTCCCGTGTTTCTTTTCTTCTCATGCTTAGAAATCGAACAGGTTAAGGAACCTGGGCTACTTGCCCAGAACAATGTTAACAACAGGAAAATAAAATGGTTTTCATTCATAATATGTTAATGAGGCTAAATCCAGAATGAGACCGTGTGCCACAAAGGTAAGACAATTTGAGTGATCTGCATTTGTTGAAATTACAGTTCCAGGGACTCGCATATCGTCAGTAAAGCTTACACGCACCACATCTGCAAGCAATGTTTAGAGTGTTCCCAGGATTTACAATAATTCATTCATTTTAAGCCTTCTCTTTGCAAAAGTTCCTGAGAATTCCTATAAATATGTAGACATAAAAAACTACAATTACCAACTTCACAACACCACAGACTTCTGAGTCTGTACTTCCTTGTAAGCTGTGGATACCCATTCTTACTCTACAAATATTGGAGGTGGCAGCATTTCCTTAAAGAATTTTACTCTGACATTAAAGTTCCTAAGAGACACTAATTGAGCTTTTTTTTTTGAGATGGAGTCTCACTCTGTTGCCCAGGCTGGAGTGCAGTGGTGTGATCTCGGCTCACTGCAACCTCCGCCTCTCAGGTTCAAGTGATTCTCCTGCCTCAACCTCCTGGCACCACGCCCGGCTAATTTTGTATTTTTAGTAGAGATGGGGTTTCACCGTGCTGGTCAGGTTAACTGAGCCTTTATGAATGGAACTGTATGCACTTTTAAAAATAAATGAAAAAAAAATGCACATACTTTCAGTAAAACAAGAATTACAGTTATTCAAATAAGGTGACAATCACATCAATTTTATTTTATAACAAATAGAATCATGTCCCAGTTCCAAAACAAAATAAATAGTAATGTTAATATAGAGATTTACTACTGGCTTTTTTTGTTAAAGAGTCTTAAAATGTTTCTTTGGACAATTTAAAAATTCTCAATCTTTTTTTTACTCCCGTACAACCTAGCCCCCTGACAAATAAAAATTAGGCATATTTTCTCCTATATCTTGTGTATAGGTTATGTAACAGTACCTTTTATCTTTTAAGATACGAGATGAAACCCTACCTATGACTGTAGTGAACATCCTACTTTATGCCTCTTATCTCCTTTAAAGTCAAAATAGGTATTTCAAAAATAAAGTTAATATAGGTTTACAAGTAGGACTAGCTCACTCCTGAAAGTACTTTTAAGTAAATCTCCAAACACATTTCAAATACTCTCAGAGAGTCTGTTTATATTACAAAGTATCTTATCCACATTTCTTCAAAATAAACAAAAAAACCTCACAAAACATGAGAAACAAACAAGAAGATAAAATATAAAATCTTAATTTTTACCTATAAAATAAGGAAGCCAGTGAATAGCAATGCTAGAAATAAAATGCAAGATCTCCTAATTCCCTTCCCAAGTTTCATCCAGACCAGACAACAGTTTAAAAAAAGTAAATAAAAGCTTAAAAGAATCCCAAAGTTATTTCAAAAAGAAAAAGCAGCTGCATCTTCTTCTGCAGGTTAGAGGTAGTAAAGGCGGTTTGACAGTGACAGATTTGGCTCTCTGTGAATACTCTGGCCAACAAGAAAAGCCAGCTTGTGGGCATACTGGCAAGGAGCAGGAACACGAATGACACCCTTTAGTGGAAGGAAAAAAAGGTTCTATTACTCTAGATTTCGCCTCTTTCAATTGCAAATCTCAGTAATAACCCTAAAAGTCTTTTAAACCACAGCTATTTCATTTTGAAAAGTGAATCTCCTTTATTCGCTAAACATCAACAAGTAGAAACACTTACTGGCCAGTTATAATAGATGTGACACAGCTTGTAAGTCAACCGCTGTATGTGGTCCGGCTTCAGGCCGCTGTTGTCATAGATGACGTTGTAATGTGTAGGAGAAACACTGCCACTTCTCACAGCCTGGCTCACGATAAAAAAATCATACCTGGAATTACAGAAAACACATGGATGTACTGAAAACTAAATTTAGGATGATTCCAGTTTCTGACAGTGAAAAGCTCTGTCCTACTCTTCGCTGTAAGTTACCACAGTAACCTCATCTCTTCTCACGCTGTAACATGCTTCCTTGAAGTCCAGGAGCGTGTTATGCATGAACCATTTGGGACTGCTCATGTGTGAATGATGTTTATCATAAAGATTATGATTTTGATTTTAAATATCTGTCATGATGCCTCCCAGCAGAACCAAGCTTTTGATATGGGTGGTAATAACTACGGCATATTTGGCTAGTTCCTGTTTTCCACCCCCACCCCCAAACCATGCGACTGAGCCTTCAGACTCCGGAAGCACAACCTGTGGAGCAGTGAGTCAGTCGAACTTCAGGGACTGTTACTCCCCAAACATGCTTTTGCCACGGAACCTTGTCCCCTCTTGCTGTTCCCATTGTTACTGAACACAAACATAATTCATTTTAATCCCCAGAAATTTAATGCAAATCTTTAAGAGGAACGGAACATGAAAGAATATAAACTAGTATAGGACCAAATGGAAGAACAAAAACCAAGCATAGCCATTCTTTGGGAATTGGTTCCAGGACCTCCTGAGGATACCCAAATCCTCGGATGCCCAGATCCCTAACATAAAATGATGTTGTCTTTCTATAACCTCCCATATACTTGAAAGTATCATCTTTAGATTATAATTCCTAATACAATGCAAATGATATGTAAATAGTTGTTTTACTGTATTGTTTAAGGAATAACGACAACAAAAAGTCTGTACATGCTCAGTACAGACTTTTTTCCAAATAATTTTGAATCCATGGTTGCAGGACTTACAGATATAGAGAGCTGCCTGTAGTACAAAGATGAAGGAATACACATTAGATTTTTTTTTCATTTTCTTGGTACCAATAAAATATCAATCCAGAGATATTATAATTTGACCCAATAAAGATTTAAGGAAATTAACCCTGCAATTTATTATGCCCATCGAAACTAGTAAAATTAGGAAAGCAGAACTGATCTACAACAGACTGTACAGCTACTTTTTCAAAGAATGAGGAGTTAAGAAATGTTAAACGACTTGTTCAGAAAGAACAGAGAAATCACGCCAGGGCTGGAATCCAAGCCTGGCTTCCCGGCTTAGGCACAAACCATTTGCAGTGCTGGTGATTAGAGATGACTTTGGTGCTCATTAAGAGAGGGCTTCTCAGTGGCGACAAAAGCAAAAAATTGACAAATGGGATCTAATTAAAGAGAGTCTGCACAGCAAAATAAACTATCATCAGAGTGAACAGACAACCGACAGAATGGGAGAAAATTTTCGCAATCTACCCATCTGACGAAAGTCTAATATCTAGAATCTACAAGGAACTTAAGCAAATTTACAAGAAAAAAAAAAGAAACATTACAAAATGGGCAAAGGGCAAGAACAGACACTTCTCAAAAGAAGAAATTTATGTGTCCAAGAAACATACACAAAAAAGCTCAACATCACTGATTATTAGAGAAATGCAAATCAAAACCACAACGAGATATCATCTCACACCAGTCAGAATGATGATTATTAAAAAGTCAAGAAACAACAGATGGCAAGGGAGAGGAGAAATAGGAATGCTTTTACACTGTTGGTGGGAATGTAAATTAGTTCAACCATTGTGGAAGACAGTGTGGCAATTCCTCAAAGATCTAGAACCAGAAATACCATTTGACCCAGCAATTCCATCGCTGGGTATATACCCAAAGAAATATAAATAATTATATTATAAAGATACATGCACATGTATGTTCATACAGCACTATTCACAATAGCCAAGACATGGAATCAACTCAAATGCCCATTAATGAGAGACCGGATGAAGAAAATGTGGTATATATACACCATGGAATACTATGTAGCCATACAAAGGAACAGATCATGTTCTTTGCAGGGACATGGACGAAGCTGGAAGCCGTTATCCTCAGCAAACTAACGCGGGAAAAGAAAACCTAACACCGCGTGTTCTCACTTATAAGCGGAAGTTGAACAGTGAGAACACACGAGCGTGGACGGGAATGACACACATGGGGGCCTGCTGGGGGACAAGAGGGAGGAAGAGCATCAGGATAAACAGCTAATGCATGTGGGACTTAATACCTAGGTGATGGGTTGGTAAGTGTGGTAAACCACCATGGCACCGTCAAGTTTACCTCTGTAACAACCTGCACGTCCCTCACGTGTGTCTCGGAACTTAAAATAAAACTAAAAACAAAACAAAGAGTGGGCTTCTCCAGGTGTCCGAACTGCATCAGCAGTTGCTACATTTTAATAATATCTAGTGAAAACTCATGACTTTTCTTATACTTCATAATTCAACTGGGATTTTACCCAATTTGTTTAAGGTAGTTACTGTCTTCAGGCCAATGTCACATCTGGGCTTTGGTATTCAGAGTAGCAGTAATGTTGGAAAGCATCGGGGGTCGTTTTGAATGGTGAAAGAGAATCCTGCAGAAATGAATTTGCTATGTGAATATCTTAGCTTTGTTTTGTCTTTCTAGCCAATTTTTTCCCAATAGGTTAGAATCCTTCTGAGCCAATGCCGTAACATCTGTCTGAGAAAAAGACAGAAATCCAAGATAATGTATTTCACAGTAAAAATTTCTCTCCACTGTCAGATAACACAGCAGACTAGGTATAAGACTAAACTCTGTATGCTATTATTATCCTTTTCCACCTAAAGTTACTATAATTTTGCCTCATTCACCCAAGGTTCACACAGGAAAAGCGTTCCCCATGTCAACTTTGCATACAGGCCGAGACTTTATTCTGTTAAAGTCGCCTTCCTCACAAAGGTTCCAAAGCACCTACGTATAAAAACAGAAGCCCTCCCAACGGTTCCCTCTCCTGAGGAGTTAACTTAGAATGACTGATGGGTTGCCATCACGAACGTGCTCACTGCATTAACAACACCTCCCACAAAAGAGTTTTTGAGGAACTCACTAAAAATGGAACAAGTTTTGGCTGGGCACGGTGGCTCATGCCTGTAATCCCAGCACTTTAGGAGGCTGAGGCCAGTGGATCACTTGAGGCCAGGAGTTTGAGACCAGCCTAGCCATCATGGTGAAACCTCGTCTCTACTAAAAATACAAAAATTAGTTCAGCATGGTGGTGCATGCCTGTAATTCCGGCTATTCAGAAGACTAAGGCACGAGAATTCCTTGAACCCAGGAGGTAGAGGTTGCAGTGAGCTGAGATTGTGCTACTGCACTCCAACCTGGGGAACACAGTGACTCTGCCCCAAAAAAAGAGGGCCAAGTTTCCTGACTTTACCACTGAATCCTCCTCCTGTGCTACTAAGGCCATTTCCTGGTGCCTGCCAGTGCCCACTGTAAGCTCCGGCTGGCATTCGGCTTTTCTCACGGTCGGTGAGTGTGGCTCCCGGCTGCACACAGCAGCTTGGCTCAGAAGCCACTTTTCTCATAAGCACCTCTGTCTCAGATAAAACTTCTTGACCTTTAGAAAACTAAGTGTATTACAAATCTAAACATTTTTTACTAGAAAACAATCTGTGGATAGGTTATGTATGTAAAAAATACAAAAGCAATCTACAGAAGCAATTCTTAATCTCCATATATGTAGTAAATACCACAGAAAATAATCCTCTTCCCCTGATAAAAAACTGTACTTGGAAACCTCTGTTCAGATACTGGGAAACCATGGGCTTTATGAATTATGTTTGACCAAATTAGTTGAAAAAATTAATGTTTTAAAAAATATAAGAACAAGAGTAAACTGTATGAAAAATGGTAAAGTATAGGGGCCATGCTAAAGCAACCACCACTCACCACACGGAACTTACCATTCTGGTCTGGTAACCTCTACGTCAATAACTGTTCCGGGAAGTGGGTTCTGAAGTCTTCCTCCAGACTGAGCAAAAAATCTGGCGTTTACTCTTTTCTTCACCACAATTACCGTTAGTCTAGGGCTTAAAAATGATGATGAATGTAACCATTTAGCCAGTCATATTTTCAGGGCTTCATTCATTCAGGTGTTCATATGCTCCATGTAAAAAGGACACACCCTCCTGGGGCGGATCACCTGTCCAGGTTGTGGAGAAGAATCAGGATCTTACTCTTGACAGGAGTAAAGACCAGGGATAAACGGTGAGAGGGAAACCAAATGGCACCTGTGTCTGGTGACACGCGGTCATGTAGATGGTTTATCCACAGACCAAACACATTACACACCTATCACACCAAAATGTTAAACCCAGCATGTCTTCGAAATTCACAGTTTGTAACCGTCTTCAGTGGGCATTTTCTACCATGTAGAAAATATAATGCTAACTCTGAAATCTTTGCTAGGAAGTGGATTTAAGTAGTGCTTTTCAAATGACTGGTTCACAATCTATCAGGACACACACACACTCTCACACAGACATCCACATATCCATATACCTTTGTCAGGAGCAGCTGCTTCACTTCATATTAGCGTTTCACTGGAGTCTCAAATGACACTTTGTGCAGACCCTAGGACAGCCCCATACTCCTTGGCCTACTACACGTCAGATGCATCCATACAGAGGATGCCCTTTTTAGCCATCTGTATGCTTCAGGCGGCTCTCCTGTGTCACGGTTCATCAGGCTTCTTGGCCTGGACACATCTGTGCACGCTCAGCTGTCCCCGCCGGCAGATCCCTGGCCCTTCTGCCATGCCCTCTGACCCTGCTGAGAGCGGCCCTGCACTCGGCACTGTGTGGTCTGCTTGAGTACCTTTCACATCCTTTTTCACCCCCTCCTCCCGGCTCACTTCAAATCCTTCTGAAGCAGCCACACTTGTACACACATAATCCACGTAGTTAATCCATGAATTAGAGCAGGTAGTAATTAGAACAGCGCTGCCAGGTAGTAAGCCCTACATAAATATAATTATTAGCACCTCCATCTCCAGCTACAACATTAGTTCCTTAAGAGGGCAGATACACTTGATTTTCAACACTGGGAAGCAGAGGGTTTTATACAGTATGGACCTAGTAATGTTTGACTCGGCAATTTTGCTGATGTTTTTCACTGATAATTAAACAGGGCAAGAAACTCAGCGAGAGTACTTGAGTAAGCAGAGGACAGCTTCAGAAATGTCCCTCTCTGCCTATGTAGACTACTGCTGCCCAGCGACTGCCCACTGTAATAGCTCTGAATATAACAAAACCACAATGAATGTGTTGAAAAAATGTACAGCCCTCTGTTTCAAATGCCTCTGCCACTTACAGAGATTAAGTTCAGCATAGGGCCTTGTTAGAAAGTGATTACTATCTAGGACTTCATGGTAGCATCCAAAACAAGTATCAGTCTTGGGAACAGAAGGACATAAGGTGGATAATATTAATCCTGTAACATCACAAGAAACAATTTAGCAAATACAGTAACAGAAAAGCAGGTCACAAATATGCTGGCATGACTTTCTGATTTGTTCTTGTATCAAACATTCTAAATCAGCTACCCTGTGATGCCTCTCTATAAAAGTTTAAAAGCAACATTTCAATTTAAAAGCAAACATTGTGGTTCTAATGATAACTTTTTATTGATTTATTTATTTTGAGATGGAGTCTCGCTCTGTCGCCCAGGCTGGAGTGCAGTGGCACAATCTTGGCTTGCTGCAAGCTCTGCCTCCCAGGTTCACGCCATTCTCCTGCCTCAGCCTCCCGAGTAGCTGGGACTACAGGCACCCGCCACCGCGCCTGGCTAATTTTTTGCATTTTTAGTGGAGACGGGGTTTCACCGTGTTAGCCAGGATGGTCTGCATCTCCTGACCTTGTGATCCACCCGCCTCAGCCTCCCAAAGTGCTGGGATTACAGGCGTGAGCCACCACGCCCGGTCAATGATAACTGTTATACCAACATTTAAGTCCAAACTTTGCATTTTTTAAAAGTGAAGAATAATTCTCAGATATTCTACCTTTGGGTACAACTTGAAGGTTTTTCCCAGAAGAACTGTCTACCATGTACCAAATACTTACTGGATACTGTGTGAAGTGCATTACGTATATTTTCATTTACTCCTTTCAGTGCCTCACTTAACTGTTCCCCTCTTCTACAAATGAAGGTAAAGCTGGGATTAACCAAACTCTGACTTTCAGACATATTGCTCTTTACCACTGATTTCTACTGCCACCAATTACCAGCACAGTTCAGTGTGCAATCTACTTCATGCAACAGTGTGCTAAGAGTCAGCCCAAGCAGTCGACTCAGGTTCTCCTTCCCTGCAACACTGTATTCCCACCTGCTGACGGAGCTGGGCAGGTGCACCCAGCAGCTGCACCAGGCTCTACTCTGTACACCCAGGACGACTGTTTACAGGTACTCATTCACTAGGGGGGGCAACCTCCTCTTCAAGAGCCGTTCCTGCCAGTCCTTCTGGGAATCAAACCCAAAGGACCCTAAGAAACAGAGATGACCCGGCAAGGCCAAGAGTATGTACTCCTAGTAGCCCAACAATTCGGCTCAAGGGAATGTGACGAACTTGCACAATGACCTCTATTCATCATTTCTTGACAATCTTCACTTCAGGTATGAGGAAATGACAATGAAGACTAGAAAACACTGTGTGCTCAAGTAGCAAATCACAGGAAAAAAAGAGTAGGAAAGAAGCAGTCCAAGTTAGATCCTTCTTTACTCCCTGCGACACACACCACACCATACCTCCCTACACAGACAGAAAGGTCAAGTCAGAGAACGGTATAAAATAAGGCTTGGAAAGCCTGAAAACCAAAAAGTATCATTATTTGACAAAATATAAGCATTAAGAGTCTTAAGGGACTAGGAAAGAACATTAATTTTCATTTCCAAAATATTAAAAAAATGCGTAGTCTTTTATCATGAAACACAACTATTTCAGAAAAGATAAAAACACTCCTGACTTTCTCTGAGACCTTCATGGCATCACATCTCATTTTAAGAAACGTCTGGGATAAACACTCATTGTGTGGGGCCTTTTAGCATTGGCCAAAGATGACTCAGAAGGTCCTTAGTAGAAATCAGGAACGAGCTCTCGGTGCTTGTCCTTTTCCTACGTACCAGGTAAAGTCAAGCCCCCGATGTGGCCAGTGGCTTTCTGAATCCCTCCTTTCTAGAATGACACAAAGTGCTGAAATACAAGAATAATGGGTGTGTAATACGTATGTGCAAGCACACAACAGGATTCAAGATCTTCCAAATGTCCTGAAAAGTTCAGTCTTTAAATCTGTACTCTACTATGCACTTAGCCCTTAATATAACCATCCCTGATTTCAAATCACTCACAGATCTGATCAAGAGAAAGAGGACTAGTTAATGTAACTTATTAAAACGGCTATCTTGCGATGGTACACATTTTATTGACTCATAATGGCACTGATGGAAAAGTTTGTAGGTGAGCAGAGGAAGACAAAAACCAATATGGGTTTCACAGGAAAACAAGTGCAGATTTGGATACTATCCTCGGCCATCCACATCGCTTATAGGGAGAAAGCAGAGGCCGGGAGCTGTGGCTTACGCCTGTCATCTAGCACTTTGGGAGGCCGAGGTGGTGGATCACCTCAGGGTGGGAGTTCGAGACCAGCCTGGCAAACATGGTGAAACCCTGTCTCTATGAAAAATATAAAAATTAGCCAGGTGTGGTGGTGCACACCTGTAATCCCAGCTACTCAGGAGGCTAGGGCCGGAGAACTGCTTGAACCTGGGAGGCGGAGGTTGCAGTGAGCCGAGATCGTGCCACTTCACTCCAGCCTGGGCAACAGAGTGAGACTCTGTCTCAAAAAAAAAAAAAGGAGAAAGGAGAACCACCCCCTGCCCCATGAGACTAGATGCTCACCAATCACCTTACTGATCAAACACTAGTCAAGTCCACAAGGAAATGAAACAAGTATTCAGTAAGTTAAGACTGTCATGAACACTTATTTCAATAGTGAATCCTGTGGATACCTTTGGATGCACAGAATTATCAGATACCTGCACTCCAAGGTCTTAGGTAAGAAGGCCGATCGATGATTGGTAATGGTGTCTTACCATGCTACCCTGTGAAGGAATGACCCTCTATACTACCCTCAACACAGCCTTCTCGTGAAAAATTTCCAATAGAAACTTCCCTCTGCCCTTCCCATTACCTCAAAGGCCCTACTGTCCCTATCAAGTTAGCTTCTCCCTTACCCTTTCATCTTGTGATGCTAATTTCAAAGATGTGCAGTTTTAGAAAATGCTTTACAATTTGCATGCTTACTTGTAACTTCTACCAATGGATTTTAGACAATCCAAAAACTGCGGCACTTCGTAGTTCACCAGTGTTTTGAGCTGGCCGTCTCCTACGCCATCACGGTACACGATGATCCGGCTGGGCATGTACTCATTGCAGCTATTCCAAGCCCTCAGAGCCGCTGAAACAGGCCAGAGAAGTTTTACATCAATTCATGCCTACAACACAACCAGTCTGTTCTTCCCCAATTCTGGGCACATCAGTAACACAGTTCAGGGTAATTTCTGGAAGACCCCAGGTTAGAGAGCAGAAAGGCAACCCCACAGGAGACTAACCTTGCAGGCAGACTTTGAGCCCATCTACCAGCTCCTGTCCTCTATCCTGAAATATGCAGCGTGAGAACCAGCTATTCAGAGAAAAACACAACTAGAATGAGAATGCAATTGTCTATCAATTTTCCTTTCTGAATGATTCTATATTTATTTCACTCTTAACAATCTGTCATCTTTGTAACTGCCTTAAAGACATCTGCTACCATCTCCAAATACTTTATAAAACCTTACACAGAGGGAGCGGGATACAGGAGATCCCGTATCAGCATCACAAACTGTGTCTGTTTTCAGTACAAATCACTACCATGATTCCAGCTGCTGGGGAGAAAATAGAATTTAGTTATAATACCCAGGGGTGCTGTCCAGGTTTATTACACCTAAATACACACAGAAGCACACTCATGGCTATGCTCTTGAGAAACCATTCATTGTAAGTTTCACTCTTCTAAAAGATAAAAGACCTTCAGCTCCATCCATCACCTCTAGCAAACTAATGCAGGAACAGAAAACCAAATACCACGGGTTTTCACTTGTAAGTGGGCGCTAAATGATGAGAACTCACGGGCACAAAGAGGACAACAGACACCAGGGCCTACTTGAGGGTGGAAGGTGGGAGGAGGGAGAGGAGCAGAAAAAAATAACTACTGGGTACTAGGCTTAGTACCTGAGTGATGCAATAACCTGAACAACAAACCTCATGACATGAGTTTAGCCATGTAACAAACCTGCACATGTACCCCTGAAACTAAAAGTTAAAAATGAGAAAAGACCTTGAAACATATCCATTACTAATGTCAACAACTAATATGCCTTCAATTTTCATATATTACTATTCTTGGCAATTCCCTTAGTTCCAAGAAAAGCACTGAAAAATAATGTTATCATGTTGAAATACAAGTGACTGGGTAAACCAAAGTGGTTTTTCTACATGAAAATGTGACACTACATTTCAGTGGCCAGTAAATATTATTAAACAAATACATTTTATTTTTATTTATTTATTTATTTATTTTCGAGACAGAGTTTCGCTCTTATTGCCCAGGCTGGAATGCAGTGGCACGATCTCGGCTCACCGCAATCTCTGCCTCCTGAGTTCAAGCGATTCTCCTGCCTCAGTTTCCCGAGTAGTTGGGATTACAGGCATACCACCACCATGCCTGGCTATTTTTGCATTTTTAGTAGAGATGGAGTTTCTCCATGTTGGTCAGGCTGATCTCAAACTCCCAACCTCAAGTGATCTGCCCGCCTCAGCCTCCCAAAGTGCTGGGATTACAGGCGTGAGCCCACACCCAGCCTAAACAAATACATTTTTAGAGAGAGTCACATTTAACAAGATGTACTTGTCAATACATATGACAAAAAAAAAAAAATATCTGAAATGCAGTTTGACTAACATAGGATGAAGGTCGTTCAAGAGCTAATGTAGGTCATTATTTTTCTCTCCTAAATTTGTTGCCACGTATCATTGAGAAACTGGAAGGATAACAGCAAAGAATGAACACTACTCCTGAAGCTGCAGACCCCTGCTTGATGTCCTCGCTGCCACCCACAGTAGCCCAGTCCCACTCACCGGGTCATCCCTTCATTGATGCTGGCAACAAATCCTGCAATTGACCTCCGTCCAGCTGTGGTGTCGTGGTAACAATCAATGCCAACGATCATCGCTAGCTTCAGCTTGAATACAAACATGGTAAGTTTACATACAGCAGAGTACTAGCAACATTTAAAAAGTAAATCCATTTTCTTAAATACCAATTTTAAAACTGCATCTACCAATTAAATCAAACTCACGGGGATGTCCACCCTCCAAAGCTCTCCTCCCATCTTGCAATTCATCTGCAGGGCAATCTTTGTAGCAATGGCCATGACAGTTTGCTGTTTGCCTAAGGTTCGGGCCACCACACACTGACTTGGGGTAGGGCAATCTGTACACAGGTATTTTTTAATAGCATCATATTTGTCCTTCCGATTACTTGACAACAGACAGACAACCTAAAAACAAAGCATCCTCGTTACAAAGAATTAGGAGACAGATGATTAAGAGTAAGGGAGAGGACAGGAAACTAAACTCACCTGTGGAGTATCAAGGTCAAGAACATGATCATTTATTTTACTATTTACTTCAGCCACACAGCTAATCAGTAGGACATTAACAAATACTGCTCATCATGTTCAACTAAATAAACGTGTGTGAAGCAAATAAATCATGTTAAGCAAACTACGAGTCAAAACTGAATACTATTTAAACTTGAGAACTTAAATATGCTCTATGTAACCAGTGTGGAAAAATTTAGAGACAGAAAATAGGGTAATATAAGTTAGTGATAAGTGACAGGTAGACAAATCAAGGATTTTCTACAGTCTTAATTTACTCATGATTCACCTATGATCATAACTTGTAAGTTTTAAAGCTCTGGATTGAGAATCTGATCAAACTATGAACTTTCACAGGAGGTCCATGGACAATTTTGGGGACAAAACAGAGCGCCTGATCTAAGTGTACCCCTGCCCCAATTCTGGGCATCCAAGTTTAACTTTCTGGAGTTTTTTTGTTTTGTTTTGTTTTTGAGACGGAGTTTTGCTCTTGTTGCCCAGGCTGGAGTGCAGCGGCGCAATCTCGGCTCACTGCAATCTCTGCCTCCTGGGTTCCACTGATTCTCCTGCCTCAGCCTCCCGAGTAGCTGGGACTAGAGGTGCACACCACGCCTGGCTAATTTTTGTGTTTTTAGTAGAGATGGGGTTTCACCATGTTGGCCAAGATGTTCTCAATCTCCTGACTTGTGATCCGCCTGCCTCGGCCTCCCAAAGTGCTGGAATTACAGGCATGAACCACCACGCCTGGCCTGAATCTAGCTTTTAACTCACTGTCATGTTCTCCAATTTATGTTCCCAGATTCTTCTCTTCCCTTTCTATAGTGCCCAGCAAAATAGTTTTCCCACCTTGGGTGTTTCCGTTACCCAGATAACATAATAGATATCTGCTTATGGGATCTAAAGTGTGAGACGGAGTAAACTAATAAACACATTAGAAGCCAATTCATTTCTTAGGCTTACAGCAACACAGATGTATTGTTTATCATGAAATCTGTCTTTGCCAACTCATTGCAACGTGGCTGTACGAAAACTCAATGGGGCAGAAGAAACTCGTCCTAGCACTCGCTGCCCTACAACGTGCCACTGTCTTCAGAATGTTTCCCGTCAACTAGAAATGTACTTTCCATTTGTTTTAAAAAATAGCCAAGGATATACATGTCTAATAAAAATAATCAGTGAAATCGTTGAACTAATGATTATTCACATGCATGTCATTTTTCCCTTCCTACTTTACAATCATAATCACATAATAGTATAACCTATCATAATTTTCCTTACCACTTAACTTTTAATCTCATATTGTCATTCTATCTTTTGCAAGTTCCATGTTCCCTCAGCAGATTTGTGGCAATTTTATGCTACGGATATAAAAAGCAATAGGAATGTACTGAACTTCTACGTCTCACCCACTACAGTCCCAGGCTACTATTATCTTTGTGTGTCAGTTTTCTAACAATCATCAACCAACTCTGCTAAAAATAAGGAGAAGTGAAGTACTTGACTTGGAGATTTTATCAGGCAGAGCCCCACCAAAATAGATGGAATATTCAACCTGGACAAGTTGAGAGAACCTGAATAAAAGGACCACTTGTAAGACACCTTCCCCCACACCCAGGGGCTCATGGCAGCAAGAGCAGAGCAGGGAACGGTTATGGGAACAGGGCATGGGGGTGGAGAGTGCAAAGAACCCTCTGCAGGGGTCATGGCCTTTGGCCCGGCTGTGCTTTCACTTCTGCAAAGTCAATGTCTAAGCCCTACTCTTTCTCTTCCACTAGGGACCAGGAAGTCTTGAGGCCACAATTCCAAGTTCCTGGACAAAGACTGAATGGAAAGGAGATTCTAGAGCAAATGTGACTAAGATTTGGACAACTCCGGAGCTCCCTGACACTGAGTCTGCCTCTATTTTGCTGCCTTAAGCTGGGTGTGTGGACTTAAAAGGAAGACTATGACACTGCATCTCATGCTTATAAAGACTACATTCTAGATGCAAACTAAAAACAATAACCACGTCAATCTGATAGAATTTCAGGGTGGGGAGGAGTGTTAGAGAAGAGATGTAAGTTAGAAAGCTTGAAAGTTGAAAACTCTGCTAGGAAACACAAAGGCAAGTTTGAGAAAAGCGTGTCAGCAGTGTGTGCAGGGATGTGTGCAGGGATCTGAGAGAGAGGATGAGCAGGACGGCAGCCTGACCGCATCCAAAGCACTGCCATGGCGAACAAGGCCAGGCTGTCGTCGTACAACATGTTGGCGTCCGGAACACAGAAGGCCCCGTTCTCAGCGCTGGGGACACGACACGAACGAGGCAGATGGCCTTGCACTAGAAAGCAGTGTGCCAGAGTGACAGACAGCTTCTAACCAACCGTTTATAGAAAGCTGGACAAACAGTGAAGTCAAGACATACCTGAGAGCCTAAAAAACTAGTTTGAGAAAAGGTGTGTCATTTTCCCTTGAATAATTCAAAAAACTTACTGGGATTGGGAGAAACGAAGAGTTAACTCAGACTCACTGAGTTTGAGGAGCTGACTGGAACCAGCAGCAGCAACAGTGATTAACACGTCCTGGGCTACCAGGGAGGGGCCGGGCATGACAAGGCCATTAAACTTCAGAAGTGCTATGAGGGTTCATTACGATTATTACTACCACCCAAGTTTGTTCAGAAAAGGAAATAAAGCCAGAAGCACTTGATGAAGAGCAGGCAAATGGCTGAGCCGAGATGTGAACCCAGGGGTTTGATTTCAGAGTTTACCCTCTTAATAACTGTGCTACAGATTACAACAAAAGCAAAACCACAACACACACTTGCTGCACGTCCCCATAATTTCAGATCACCGACGAAAACCAGCCATCACTAAGTGGCTGCCATCATCTAATGTCCCCATCTCCAATTCCTAACCCTCTGCACATTCCCCATGCCCACGCCAGGCAGCGAGACTCTGGCAAACCGGCATATGGGCTTTTCGGGACTCAGTCCTCTCCTCCTGAGTCATCACTCACTCACCTGGACGGGTGGGTCAAGCACACACACAACAACATGTTTGCAGATAACAGGGGAAAGAGTTTAGAAGAGTGGTTGAATCTGTATCCTGACCCCTCGGGGTGACGTGGATGCACGTGGAAGCTGATAAGCTGCTGAGTGTCACTCAGGGCTCCCTGCTCTCTGTGACCCTGCTCTTCCCATACCTGGGACTAGGCTGTCTGGGGAGCTTCCATGTAATTACACAACCATACGTCTATGTGTGCCGAACAGCAGCTGATTTTGACTTTTGTGCTTTCCTGTATTTTCCAAATTTTCTAGACTAAGTAAAGCCTTTGAGTCTGAATAAATTAAAGATGGCTTTGTTTTTCTCCACTCCTTCCTCACCTTTTGCAGTGTGTAAACCAAGCTCCCAGGTACACAAGTAAAGCCAGCATTAGCTTAGCTACTTTATGGTTACAAAACATATTTTGTGCCTAGTTTGAGAACCTAATAACATTTGAAAAAAGAACCCCAAGTTCCAAGATATACAAATGCCCCCTCTAAAAAAGCTCTTTCACTGAAAACTGCCTATATGTCAATTAGCTACTTACTATCTGGGTGTCTGTTGTGACCTTTTGCTGTAAGACTCTTAAGTAGGCTTCAGTTCTATCATCCACTTCAATCCTAGAATGAAAGTACACAATCCAACATTCAGACAAAGTGACGACAAATGGACCATGCATAAACACTTTCCTATGTAACACACAAAACATTTCTGTATGGAACATGAAACCAAACACCGAGACCAGCCATTCATTCAAAGGGCTGTTTCTAATACAAACAGGAGCAATAGTTGAAGCAGGTTTGAGAAACTGTCTGACTTGGTTGTTTCTCCCACCCATTCTTAGTTATTAAAATGTATCTGTTTATCTACATTACAGGGAGCCATATCAAATCTTTCAATTAAAATAACGTTTGTATTTTTAATAGTTCCTTGGCTTTCGAGTTCCCACCCCCTCCAAATGACTGCTAAGCAATTCTCAGAGCAGAAATGATTTGATTAACTTACATTATTGCTTTTTTCATTTGCATGCCCATGGCTGGTGTAACTTTAAATAGATTTTGTATCAATGAATTGGCTGCTTCATAATTTCTTCGCGTATAGATCAACAGCCAGTTATCTAGTGGCTTAACACTAATTAATGGTGCACCTCTTGTTTCTTTTGACCAATCTGCAAATTGTGGATTGTAATCAAACTAGAAGAGAGTTCAGACACACTGTCAATTCCATTGTAAGTTCTCAATCATCAAGCCAAAAAATCTTCAATAATTCTACCCCGGCATATTTTGAAACTCAGTGTACTACTCTCATACATGAATTAAAGGGACAGAGAAAATGTCCTCGGTAGGGGCAGAGTCTAAAACGTATCCAAAGGATGATGGCAATTTTATTTAAAATACACTCATACTAATAGCTGCTCCTCAAACGCTTACTTGGACCAGGTCCTTCCCTAAGTGCTTTAGTTTCATTCTCCTTAATCTTTTCAAAAATCTTACAAGTATAGCTACTCTTTTCTTCATAATGAAAATATTAAAAAATAAGGCTTTGAGAGTAAAGTAACTTGACTGAGGTGTTACATGCCACAAGCAAGCTACAAAAACATCTGACAGCAAGACAGACAGTGAAATAAACGCGAGGCACAGCACCCGAGTGCTGGTCATCACAGGGAGCAGCCCGGTGTCTTCTGCGTGTCCTGGCCACCTCCCTGACTGGCCTCATGCAGGGGATAGCATAAACGATGCAACCAGAATATTAAGTTACATTGTGAGATCACTGTTCACAGTACATTTCAAAGGCAGGAAGGACACCATTTTCTAAAAAAAAAAAAAAAAAAATTAAAAATGTTGGCACTTCACAGTGCTTTAATTACACTAAAAATAGTTTTAGAATACTTGCTTTTCCTTTTCTGAAAATGAAACATAAAAGGTATCATAATAATTAATACATTATCTCTATAAACAAATGGTCCAGGCCAATCAAATCAGGGATTTTCCATCATTTTCATGGCAGTCAAAATACCAACCCAAGCAGATAGTTAGGATTCTACACTTTAGCTCAAGTTATTGGAAAAAAAAAAAAAAAATCAAACCACTTTTTAGCTAAGTCTTACAGATTATTTTTGAGGACCAAGCTACAGGCTCCACATTCTCTAGGGCTTCCACGTTTTCTCCTCCTGGGGTGTACCTATTTCTGAGGTCCTGGGCTGCTCACGTGGGTTGATAGAGAGTGGATGTGGAAGGGGAGAAGAGAAAGGTGAGGAAAAGATCATTTCTGGCATGGAACTAAGTTATTCCCACTTGCTTTATTGTGATCTGACCCAAGTCTCACTTGATTGCCAACTTTAAAAACTGCCTTACTAGGAGCTTGCAGTGAGCTGAGATTGTGCCACTGCACTCCAGCCTTGGAGACAGAGTGAGATTCCGTCTCAAAAACAAACAAACAAAAAACTGCCTTACTGTTTTTCCACCTTGGTGAATCTTTTCTGTTTGCAAAATTCTTCCTGAGAAGGACAATAAGTTGGAATCAAAGCTCAAACCCCAGTCTCGAAGCTCCCTTTGAACATTATCGTTTCTGTAAATTTAACACATTTACATGGCACTAAACAAAGAGACACAGCAAAAAAAAACCCAGTCAAACAGATAACCCACTCCAGCCTACAACACATTCCAATGTCGCTGTCAGGGTTAAGGCACTGGTGAGAATGCCAGCCAGCACAGGAGCATGATCATCCTTCTCTCACCACCCTCAGGCTTCTCTTCATGACATTCTTTAACTTAAAATTCTGATGCCCAAACTTTCTCCCCATCAAAGGAAACCCCTTGATATAACAAAGATAGAAAAAAGATCTGACCAGAAACATCTCCTTTTTCAGTTCTGTTACCTTTTTCTAACAGAAGAATGAGAAAGACTACATGCTACGAAGTTTAACTTCATTATTTCCTGAGGAATACGTGAGGTATAGGTAGCCTTGCTTAGAAACACCAAGAACAACCCCACCCCAAATACTACAGATACAAAAGGAGAAAGTTACTTTCTGCCACCCCCTCAAAAGATACCCCTCAAAGCCACATAAAATACTAAACCAAAAACGGAAACCATGCCCCAGTGAAATCAGTGACTTACTTATGAATGTAATCAATGAGTCTTCCCACTTCACGCTGCCTTTGCTCTGGAGTTAGTCTTGTATGAACGGCTAAGTCTTTCATCACATTAAAATCATTACGCATTTTATCAGTGAGGCCTTTAAATCAGATTTCAAGGCACAGGTTAAAGAATTAATAATCAGGTCTAGATTTCAAGGCACAGGTTAAAGAATTAATAATCAGGTCTAAATAACTGGAACACAGGGTGATGGTGACTGCGAATCCCCAGGAGGCAAAGCAGTTTCAATAAAAGGTTTTCGGGGAAAGGGAAGGGGAAGTAAAGGGATGTCTGAAGACTCCTAGGAAAGAAAGGGTAAATCCAGTGGCTTCCTTCCGAGTAAATGAAATGCAACAGTACCTGTAAGATAGCAGAGTTCAGGAATGAGCATGGCAGGCCCTGGCAGTGTCCCTCCGGGGCCCCGCCTTCTCTTGGGCTGGCTGACCAAGACGGGCTGCTTCAAGTCGGTGATCTCTTGGTTGTATTGCTGTTCAAGAGAGGAGAGGGTCGCGGGTTACAGCAAATGCCTCGAGTAGTATCTCAGCGGGCAAAAGGGGTTTCATTTTTCTAAAAAGTAAAGAACTGATCCAATAGCAAGGCTGATAATAGCTCCAGAGTAAAGTTTTAAAAAGCATTTTTTAGCCTTCTTAAAACAGAGGTTGTGATTTCTGTGCTCTACCGACTGCCCCATCCTTTTCCTAAAACCTGTGATGGTCCAGGAGAGTATGGTTCTGAGTCCGGACTTGGTTAGTCACAGTTCTCGTTGCTCAATGCTTTATTTCTTGGTTTAGAAACAGCAGTCTGTGTAACTCTGCATCTTCACCACAGGGTGATTCCTCTAAAACTATTTTCTGTTATTGTGAGAACTTGCTTTTGAAAGCAGTCTCACTGTGAGACTAAAGAGGGGGAGGGAAGAATGCTACAGGGCATTTTTACTCAGAAAGAGTGTTTATAATATCTTGATATTTTCAAGAAGTCAAATTTCGATTAAGAAGTATTAAGTTGGCCAGGCGCGGTGGCTCAAGCCTGTCATCCCAGCACTTTAGGAGGCCGAGACGGGCGGATCACGAGGTCAGGAGATCAAGACCATCCTGGCTAACATGGTGAAACCTCGTCTCTACTAAAAAGTACAAAAAAAAACAGCCGGGCGAGGTGGCGGGCGCCTGTAGTCCCAGCTACTCGGGAGGCTGAGGCAGGAGAATGGCGTAAACCCGGGAGGCGGAGCTTGCAGTGAGCTGAGATCCGGCCACTGCACTCCAGCCCGGGAGACAGAGCGAGACTCCATCTCAAAAAAAAAAAAAAAAGAAGTATTAAGTTTCCCCATATAAAATCACTGCCCAAAATAAGTGTTTAGTGTTTACAATTTGTAAAACAACAAAAAATGACATTCGTGATTTTTTTTTTTTTTTTTGAGATGGAGTCTCGCTCTGTTGCCCAGGCTGGAGTGCAGTGGTGCAATCTCGGCTCACTGCAACCTCTGCCTCCTGGGTTCAGGTGATTCTCCTGCCTCAGCCTCCCGAGTAGCTCGGACTACAGGCATGCACCACCGTGCCTTGCTAATTTTGTACTTTTAGTAAAGATGGGGTTTCGCCACATTGGCCAGGCTGGTCTCCAACTCCTGACTTCAGGTGATCCGCCCGCTTTGGCCTCCCAAAGTGCTGGGATTACAGGTGTCTGTCACCACACCCAGCCAATATTCATGATTTAATGTTCTCAAAAGATGAGTTCTCTGGCCTCCAGCTCAGCTCTGCAGTTCTAGAACCATGTCAGACTTCGAGTTTTCTTCGCTACAGGTTCTGGTCCTGTGTTTCAAAGATCCTCTTCCCTACCATATCCTGTATCTTGCTGAAAACAGATTTTCTTAGCATCCTGCTTAATTCAGATCCAGCTTTTTTTAAATAATAATAAAAAAAAAAACCACACAGCTCCACCGGGCACACCAGAAGAACAAACCACACAGCTCCACCGGGCACACCAGAAGAACATCATCACAGCATGTCCTTAGTCTGTCTCTCATCAACAGACTAAGGGTACTTGTATATTTCTTATTCCTAGCATATGACAAGGTCCTGGCCACCTACTACAAACCCTTAAGAATTAAGAAACCATGAATTCTAGCCTGTTCTCGACTTGTTCTGTATAGAAGCAACCATCCAGGAAAGAAGTTAATTTTCTCATTTCAAATAAGAAAATTGTAAGTAGAAGAACACTCATATCTGACCTCTGCTTCACGTAGCTATATGACCTATTTTATCATACGTTTTAAAATGAGGAGTCTGGGAGCAGTTACCCTCCACACCACTTGCAAACACACACAGTGAAAGTGTGGTCGTAATTTCAGAAGTGTGCCCTCTCTCACCCTATTTTACCCAAGGCCTTAAGTGCATGGTTCCTGATACAGAACTTGCACTCACACTGCCCCACCCCTGCCACTTTTCATCTTCTTAGGGTTGAAACAGCCTGTCATTCATTCATTCCTTTATTTATTTGAGACAGAGTTTCGTTCTGTCGCCCAGGCTGGAGAGCTGTTGTGCGATCTCAGCTCACTGCAACCTCTGCCTCCCGGGTTCCAGCGATTCTCCTGCCTCAGCCTCATGAGTAGCTGGGATTACAGGCACCCACCACCACATCCAGGTATTTTTTTGTATTTTTAGTAGAGATGAGGTTTCACCATGTTGGCCACGCTGGTCTCATACTCCTGACCTCAGGTGATCCGCCTGTCTCGGCCTCGCAAAGTGCTGGGATTACAGACATGAGCCATCGCGCCTGGCCCTGTCAATATTTTTAAATATTTTCCTCTACACCTGAAAAAACAGCTCTCTCATTTTTATTAGACATTTACTGTTAAACATTTTATTTTAAAAACCAACTATGACCTTCTCTTCCAAACACCCTTCCTTCTTCTACTGTTTCCTAGATATTATCTTTAATCCCAAACCATCACTTACTACTAAAACTGCATTTCTACCAGAAAATCTAAGAATGTTTTCTTTTAAATATTTCAACATCAACCTCTTTCATTAATTATTTCTACTACAGACAGCTGATTATCCCTGATTTCCAGAGAAGTCTTCCCTACAGAAAGAAGCTGACCTGAGATCTCAAACACAAGCATACAGGGTGTGTCCAACAGAGGGGACACAGCCCTATGTTTAGTCTAAGGGTATAGTGGGGGACACGCCATGAGAATAAAGCAGCAGGCAGAGTCTCACGGAGAAAGACCACCACACTTCACAAGACACAGGGTCGCGGGCACCACATCATTTCTAGGGGGAAGGGGAAGAAGAAGAACAGATGGGTACGAGTTGATTTATCACAAGGCAGAGGAAACAAATACTAAGAGACTAGTTAAATGAATTATAAAAATAGGGCCTGGACAGGAGATGCCAGTCATTTAGAAAAGGAGAAAAATGAAGGCAATTCAGATAACAAGGTGAATGATGGGTCTGGACAAAGAGGGAGTACTAGGAGGCAGGGGAAGGTGCAGAGATCTGACGTGTGACTCATCCACCATTTTTTTATTCAAATATCTGACAGCCTACTTAGGCATGGGGTATATAAACCACAAAATCTCTCGCCTCTGTCCAAGTTACCTTCTCTGCATTGATCAAGAGCACCGAGTAGGGGCCATGTTGGGAGGACAGAACACATTCAACATTGACAACATAGGAGAGGTATCTTTGAGTCATCCAAATACTTAGAACAACCAGGCAGCTAAGCTTAGACAAGTCTAGGCTGGAACTGGAAGTCTGGGGATTCTTAACATTTCATGCCTGAAGCCTGGGCAGAGGAGACTGGAAATCGCCTAGGGAGTGAACATATAGTAAAAGGGGCCTGGGCAGAGCTCATAAGTATGATAACACGTAAAACACCACTTACAGGAGGATGAGCTGCCACAGGACACTCAGTACCAGTCAAGGAAGGGGAGAGGTTCCACTGACCTTGCTTCAGGTTTAAATCACATTTTCAGCTGATGTTTCCTTCATATTTGCTGTTGATATATACCAACTTCTACCAACCCTGAGAGTGACTACTAAAATTAACGACAGAAAAATGCCACAACTCATTCCTCACAGTAACCTCTGACACCCAGAGGGATCCAGGTTATGCATGGTTGGAGTCCTCAAGCAGTAAAGAGGCTGAAAACAGTGGGAGGAAAGGCATGCGGAAATGACCACTGGCTGTTTTCATCTTGCCAGGAATAAGGTCAGCCCTTCATGCAGCATCTCATAGAATCCCTCCCTCCGCAGTGGCTTATGTTTTTAGTCACAGCCGAGCAGCTGGACAGCAGCACACACACCTTTCCAAGGCCGCTGGTAAGATGCACACTTTCCATGCAAAACACGAATACTTTTCATATTTAAGCTAATTTATCCAAATTTTTAGAAACAGGAAATACTCTATTTAAAGTAGAACATGTGAAATGTTAGCAATTCAAAGACAAGTTTTGAGATTTTAATTGATAGTTTTCTAGAAATAATTTTCCTGCAATTTTAACATATCAAATGGAATGTGACGTTCTAAGGATTTGGGGACCAGATCTGCTCATCTCTGAATACTAAAACAATGTTGGCATGCATTCCTATATAAACAGTTTAATTTCTTCTAGTCAACAGTTGTTCTTTCTTGCTATTTGCCTTTGATGGTCTTTTCAAAACTAGAATCATCTCTTTAAAAGCTGTTTTAGATGATCGCCCAAAAGATCAGTCTTTTGTAAATCAAAAGTTAAGAGTTATAACCCACAGGCAGCAGATTTAGCAGAAATGATACTGAAGGTTCCAAGATCTTTAATTCCCACCCCTGTCCAAGGTGAAATTAAGTGAAATGTTGATTATGGAGGGAGAGACAGTATGGCAAGCTCTTACTTCCCACTGCTTACCACCTGTTATCCAACCTACTTGTCCACCATAGGCTTCAATTCAAATGTAAGCTTTCATTCTACTGGAAAAAGTGAACCAGGACAGGGCACTTCTCATTATGTGAACTGTACCAAATAAAAAGAGGCATTTTAATAATCTGATCATGAATAAAATTACGCTGTGATTGCCCTAACAAATACATTTACACACAGCTTTAAAAGCAACTTGTTGCAAATGTGCAATAAGTGTTAGAGAATTCTACCAAAGATATTTTGGATTTCTCCTAAGATTCAACTATTTCCGTAAGATCTAACTACTTCATATGAAAAAGATAACACCACTAGCATCTTACCTTCCTGTAGTATTCTAGGAAGCTGATTTCAGAGCCGTCGGCTTTCTTAAAGGTACTCTTGGGATTCTGGTCCCAGTCAATATCATCCACTCTGTACGTTTTATTGTTATACCTAGGGATCAGTTGAGATTTGACTGCATTTGATGGAAATGTGAAGAACTAATATTAAAAAGAAAGACTAGACAGCATGTATTCTCTAAAATTTCAAATCACCTGGGTATATACAAAGTTATGGAAAAAGAAAGAAACAGGATTTCTTACAGACTCTGCCAGATGGATGGGGGAAGTGACTAAATTACTAACAGAAAATAAAATAGTTTAAAAGGATGAAAATCACTAGCTATTTGTCCTCTCCAGATGAGTTATGTTACCCCCAGAACTATGATCCTGGGAAAAGTGAAAAATACCATCACGTTTTGTGCTATTCCCACCACTCAACTTGAAACACTATTTCTTAACATTGTAGAATTACAAAGCCACAATACTTTAAGACTCACAAAAATTATTTTGCATTTTAAAAAGCAGTCTTACTTGGTAAGAACAACTAAACCTATTAGTTCTTTGGAAACTTGTTCTTGAAATTTATGTTCTTCTGTCTGATGATAAAAGTTGAACATGAAATCCAAAACAGTCTCACTTCGAAGCACTTTATGGCTAACGTCAGTGCAGAGCATAATGCTGCTTTCATACTGAAGGATGGAAGTAGTGAAGCCAGGCCAAATCACCAACCTGTCAGGCAAGATGGGGGTCAAGAAGAACCTCTCCACATTCAAACACATTCTGCACACACTAAGTTGCGTTTTCACTTTTATTAACCGGGTCTAAACTGTAAGTTTTTGAATGAATCGATTTCCTTATTTCTAGGATTTACATGGTTCCAGCTTTAAGATCTTCAATATTATAATAATTGTATAAGTTTCATTTTAAATGAATGTACTAACTTTAATCAACTATTCATTACAGTGGTCTAAGACTTTAAAAAACTGCCAATCTAATTGAAAGCACCTACAATTACTATGATAAACTTAAACCCGTTGGGCTGCAATATTTTATTTCTTTTTTATTTATTTCTTTAGACAGAGTCTTGCTTTGTCACCCAGGCTGGAGTTGGCGTGATCTCGGCTCACCGCAACCTCCACCTCCCGGGTGTAAGCACTTCTCTGCTTCAGCCTCCTGGTTAGCTGGGATTACAGGTGCCTGCCACCACACCCAGCTAATTTTTGTATTTTTAGTAGAGACAGGGTTTCACCATCTTGGCCAGGCTGGTCTAGAACTCCTGACCTCGTGATCCACCCACTTTGGCCTCCCAAAGTGCTGGGATTACAGGCATGAGCCACCGCACCCAGCCTTTTATTTCTTAGTTCAACTTTAGATTCAAGGGGCACATGTGCAGGTTTGTGACATGGGCATATTGCACAATGCTGAGGTCTGGGTACGAAAGGTCCCGTCACTGAGGTGGGGAGCATGGTACCCAGCAGGCAGTTTTTCATTTGGGCTGCAATCTTGATACACCACATTAACTGATTATTTTTATTACCTAAGGGCAAAAATACAAACTTAGCACTGGACAACTATGTATTCTTCCCTAGTGACAGGTAAATTACGTGTTTTTTAAAAAAACCCAAATATTCTGGGATGTCTCCTCATTATTCAAGTTAAATAGTCACATAATGTGACGGGTGGCATTAACAGTCACTGTAGTAAATTCGACCATTTCAAATTAGGTGATTATCTCAAAAGCTTGTAATTAAGCCTAAGGAATACTAAACTTTCCACTTCATACAAACCTGTGACTTGGAATATCAATTGGGTCATTTGGGTTATAATAATTTCGTCCAATTTGTTGCAAATTCATGATTTTCAAAAGCCTAGAAATTGAAAGGTCAGAATAGTGAATAATGATAAATATCTCCAATACGGCAATCAGAACAGCATGTTGTTTAGAGCAGGGGTTGGCAAACTGTGGTCTGTAGCCAGGCCAAATCCAGCCTACCTGCTGTTTTTTATGGCCTATGAGTTAACAATGGTTTTCAAATATCCTTGAGGTTGGAAAAAATAAAAGATTATTTCATGACACATGAATTATCTGAAATTCAGATTTTAGCATCCACCAATAGTTTTACTGGCACACAGCCATGACCGCTCACTTACACACTGTCTCTGGCTGCTTCGGTGGTCCAGCAGTAGAGCGGAACAGCTGCAAGAGATGACATGGCTTTCAAAGCCTAAGATGTTTACTGTCTGGCCCTTTGCAGAGAGAAGTTTGCCAACCCCTCATTTAGGGAAAAATAATCTACCAGTTACATTAACTGAAAATGAGTATTTATCACAATGAATTGTCCTATCAGTGTCAGTTATCACTAACTTAAATTAATACAAGTATTATGCCCCATTATTCTCACGAAAATTTCAGCCTCATCCGGATTGTTTCTCTTCCCCCTCAAAACATAAAAATTTTTGCAGACCATGTGCCTTGCTTTTGGATTGGGAATATGTGGTATGTACCCTGAAAGCAAATTATCCAGCACGCAGTGGATCTCCCGTGGTGGAACGAACGAGCTGAACTCTGCCCTCCTCCTGACCAAGGACCCACCGTGGGGAGCAGGAACACCAAGTCTGCAATATCCTCACTCTCGAGGATATGAGTGTCTGAACACAAGCTCAGACAGCATTTGAAGTCAACAGAATTAGGGAAGGAAAGGCAGGATACTTGCTTAAAGCAAATAGATGAATTTTCTATCAGTAGATAGAAGTTACTGCAATACAGAGAAACCCACTAATCTCAGCCAATGTCGAAAATCTAGGAGACTTGAATGCAGATGACCAATGTACAATTATTTCAACTTTGCTGGTTTTCCTCTTAATAAAATGTTGAAATAAAACACATACCTCCTGAAAATAATATTATAGAACTGCAAACAAGTTGGTGATGTAGGTGGAAGTTCATTTGTTAAAGTGATCGTTATCCTCACATCCTCTCCGTTCCGGGTCTTACTAAAAACTTCAGTAACCTGAAGCCAGAGAGGTGGAAAACTCAAACTTTAAATCCTTAAAGGACAACTATGCCCAATCACAGACTGCTTGCTTAATAAGGCAACACTGAAAACTATAAAATGTTTCGACTGGATTTTTTTTTAAATGGCTCTGAGAAAAAGAGTGGCTAAGTGTATTATAATTCAGTTGTGATCATCAAGTTATCCAGACAAATCTGACAATACTACAATAATGCCAAAGTACCCTATGTGTTTATTCCAAGTCATATCAGACAGGAGACTCCTGGGGTCTCTCTAAAAGCCATGTGAACTATCTTACATTGTAGTAGTTTTGCTTTGAAGTGGAAATCCCCCATCTCCCTTTTGCCAAATAACCTTTTGCTGTAGTCTTTTAGGTAAAAATAATATTGTTCCATCAAAAGCATGACACTTTCCAATGAGATCCTCATGCTGAAAAAGAAGAGCTGAACGGAGTCTTCTGGCTTCCATCAGTGGGTTATAGTCAATATGATACTGATACAAGGCCCACTGGGGACGGGATGTCAGTCGGAAATGGTTAGTGCTTAACCTCACTATGATGCCTGAAGAACCTGGAAAAGCAAGTTATAGTCAATTAACAAAATATCAAGTTTATTTTTCCTTGAAACCTTTCCTACCATGACAAGGCAGGCACAGTTCTGTAAACCAAGGCTAAGAGCAGCAGACAGCATCTGACTTTGGAGACCACTAGTCTTATCTCTTTAGGTGAATTTCTAAAGAAGCATACATTCAGAAACAAATCTTCCTTAGACTAAGTAATTTACAAATAATTTTGCAACAAAACCAACCAAATCTCTTCATGGCAAAGAGTTTTGAAAGTGATCTATTAATATTTAATGAGATGACGTTTCAAAATGTGCAGTTAAAGATATTATCTATAACCTATGTCATCAATACCAAAAGAAACAGAGAGAGGAAAATGCAAAAGCCATGCAGGATCCTTGACCAAATAAATACCTAAACTAAAGTGCCTCAATTCACTGTCCTGTGTACTTGAGATGTCATCTCAAAAAACGTATTCTTAATTAACCTACCTGTTTTTGATTCTTTAACATGGTCTAGGTTCTGCCTTGTATTCACACCAAGATCATGAAAATCTCTACGACGACCTCCTCTCTCTGCTAATGATAACTCCTGAAATCCAGCAGATATCTGGAGTTCTTAGAAGAAAAATTATCTACTTGAAATAAAGCACGAAATAAAGGATGACAACATTAACTCCCACAGTGCTAATATACATAATCCAAAGGATACTGAGGTGTAGAAGACGATGCGTAAAACAATCCTATCAACATGTTTTCGATATCTGCCAGCCTAACGAGAGAATCGTTTCCTATTTATAACTTCACTCATAAAGGCCTTCTTGTCACCGTCCCGGGAAGTTGCAGATGCACCCTTTCAAGAGATGTATACCTTGAAAAGATCAAGCCGGCGGGACTGTGGTGCGAGAGTGCAGGAGCATATGTTTGCTGACTGGGAAAATATTTTTCTGTATTGTAAGTCTAATAACTATCTAAAGGTCTTCATGTATTTTCTACAGTCTGTCATGATGCAATTACAGCTACAGAAATTGGTGGTTTAGAGGGTTTAAATCTGTAACCTGGATTAGAAAACTTACATCTAAAATGCAGCTTCCTCACTACCTGATTCCATTCAGAATCAGAAGAATGAATTGCTGCACCTGCACATATTCTCTGGCCATGACATGCATCTCATACTGGTAATAGGTAATAAGCTCGTGATTAATCAGTTTATGCTTAGTGCTACAAGCTGTGGTTATAAGAAGCTAAATTATTCAAGTCATTTGATTTGCTGAAATTATACAATTATCTTAGATCAACAATATGATGTGAGCCAAAAAACCAATATGAACTTTGTAGTCAAGTGTTAACATTCCAGCTGTCAATTAATAGGCATGTTATCTTTTGTAACAGAGATTACCAGTCGACTATCCAATAACCAATCCCTCATTCTTTAAAAAAATTCTATTTCGGGAATAATATACTTAAATAGACCAAAATTTCCACCCTCCCCATGGTTAGGGATGGCCTAAGAGACTTAAGCAGAAATTGTAGGATGACACTTTTGGAAAAATTCCATAAGAGGGCCAATAGCTGACTAGTAACTTTTGTACTTCCTGCCCCTTTGCCCTGCCCATGGAGCCTGGAATCTGGATCTGGCAGGCAGGGCTCGAATACAGAAGTTCTGAACCAAACAGAGGTCTTAATTATGGCAGTCATGGGCCCAGGACAAAAGAACAAAAAGATCCGAGTCCAGTTCTCTTCTGACCACAAACACCAGAACTGCCTACTTTCTAGACTTCCTCAGAGAAATAACAGTGGCTTAAAACATTTCAGTTCTTGCTGTACTTTGGAAACCAGTTATTTAACATGAGCATCAATTCCTTCACCTGAAAAATTGAGAATAAGCATCACAGGCATGCAATAAGTTTTAAATATCACATCTAAAGCACTTTAAAAGGTGCTTCCATGTTAGTTTCTGTACCTCATGATTTGGAGGGGGCTCTACCTAAAAATCCTTTAAATATGTAACTGTTCATATTTGTCTCTCTCAGTGAGCTTTTTATCCCAGAGACTTGGTTTAAAGTATTGATGGCACTGGGTGAGTAACTACACTAAATCATGCATACTGAATCCAACCTGATGACACTGAAGGGTCATAAAGGCTGATTTTTTTCCTTAAAAACTTTTGTCTTGAAAAATTTGATTCTGGATGCAAAAATCCATGCCAGTTTCTGAATAAAAACAATGATGAAATCTGTTCTGCTTGAGATATACAGTACTGCTATGACACTGAGCCAAAGCTTGATTTTGTCACTCGAAGAGGACAGATTTCAGAACGGACAAGACTGGGAACCTTGCTAATTCCCCGTTCCATGCAGCTCCCAGAGTGATTTATTTCAAACACAAATCAGAGCTCACGCCACTGTGCTGTTTAAGAACCTTTCGGTGCATCCACATCCCCTTTACAGAAGGAAAATCAAGGTCCAAACAATGTCTAATTGGCAATAATCTGTTAAACGTATATTAATTTCTACAATACAATAGGTACTTGAGCATTTACTGTGACAAGCAATTCTAAGGTATAATCTACAAAGAGCAGTGAGAGATGACAAAACAGGGCCTTCATTTGTTATCCCACATATTAGTTAATGGTCACAGTGATCTTTACCTCTACAGGTAGACACCACCTTGTTACAGATAGGGAACTGTTTCATAGAGTTAAATTTGAAATCCTGAGTAACCATTTTCTTTTTATGTCATTTACTGGTGAAGACTGATACATAGAATGTTTAAGAAATTAGATTTAAGTATTTTCCTCAATTGTATTTGCGTGTTATGGCAACACTGTAAGGAAATGTTTCTTAAACAGTTTCAGCACAAATTTTTGTACCAAGTTTTAATTCAATAAAATTTGCTGCATATGTTGAACACAGTTGTTAAGACTTCCTGTTACTTCCTCTTCACCTTGTGACTTGGCTGTTCCTCCGACTGTTCCTCTCTGCCGTCCACGGCCAAATAATTCCCCCTCTGCTGGTGGCTGCTGAGACCTAGGCTGAATATAACCAGGTTGCTGACTCTGTAGTTATATAAAAATAAAGAACATTCTTTTTGTCAAGCGGTCACAGACACCAGAGAAAATGTCTAGTCTTAAGTCTCAGGAATTCAACCAACACCTATCTAGATTAATAATCAAATATTTTATTCTTAAAAAGAAATTTGAGAGAAGAGTCACCAAATAAAGTCACGAATCAGCTTCTAATATCCTGAGGAAACAGGACATGATCTGCCTTGCTTACTCCCTATATCCTTCCCAGCACAGTTTTTAGTTTATTTTCAACAGCCTAGGCTGATCAAGATTCAAGGACATTTTCTGTAGTCAGAAATGGTGAAACACTTACAGCAGTGGAGCCCACCAGCGGCGCTGTCTCCTGACCGCGGGCCCTTCCTCTGGCTCTGGCTCTGGCTCGCCCAGTCATTGTTTTCTATTTCTGGAGAGGAAACAATCCTGAAGACAATACTCAATGGAGGCAACCGCATTTGACCATTTCTACATGTTACTTTAAACTTCTTTGAGATTCAAAAGTAAGCTCCCCAGGCAATTAGTATGTATCCTTCTAATCTTTAATGACAGTTTTTTAACGTAACATTCCTACATTCAACAAACTCAGTTGCCTACCTTGCACTGGGCACTGCTGTAGGGCCAAAGGGGAAAATGTATTTTAATAGAAGACTTAGTTTTTCATTTGGATTATTTATTATAAACAGACTTAGGAGGAGAAAGTGCTGAAAGAATTAACATGCTGGTGGCTGGTTCTTTCTTTCCCATTTGGAGATACACATACGCGCGCGCGCGCGCACACACACACACACAAACAGGGCACTTGTGGCAAGTGTCCCGCCAGGCCCCTTAGATAATCCTTCTGCATACATAATGAGTTCTCCTGGATCTTCCCAGAGTTCCATGTGTGGCTTACGCTGAACATACCCAAAGTAGTATCTCTTCTACCTCATGTCCCATAATCTCATTCTTGGGGAGTGGCATCACCACCTACGTTGTATCTACATAAAAAGAATGGAGTCATTGATTTCAAAACTACTTTATTTCTCCTACATCTGCCGGGACCATTCTCCCCATTTCTTGAACATCATGGTGGCACTAAGTGCTTCCTGTGAGCTGGGATCAGCTTTGGGCTCAGCTATGACAGCCTCTCACCCTCGCCGCTGTAGTATATACAGTGTCATCAGGCCATTAAGCGTAGAGGCCTCGGAGCTCAACTGCCTGAGCCCAACTCCTTCATATTTTAGACACCGTGAGAAAATGACATAGCTTGTGACTCTGTCGAATGGTTGGAATAACCTACTGCACAAATCAATGGTGAGGATCAAATGAGAACTCACACTGGCCTCTGGTGAGCAGTCAACAAACATTAGCCCTAATGGAAAGGGCAGGTAAAATCATAACTCCACGTGTTAAGAAGTGTGATGAAGGAAATAAGCAGAATGTTCTTACCAAAAAGAAAGTAGGAACTGATTTAAATCCCGAAGAGGCCTGCCTCTAACAAGACTTAAGCTGAAATGGAGAATCAGGAATTGGAAAGTAGGGTGGTACCAGTCTTCCACACAAGCGGCAACAACCCACACAGAAGTGCTTGAATTGGATGCAGAACCAAAAGACGCCCAGTGGGACTGGAAAGGGAAGGAACAAGGGGAGCAGAGGAATTCATGTGGGCAGGGAGTGGACTGCTCAAGGTCCTGCAGACAGCTTGGATACTCAACACATGAGAAATCATCAAAGGTTCTACATGGGGCAGGCCATGACATCATTTACCATCACTCTGCCTTAAGTCACGTTATCTTTTTCATCCTTGGAATTTTAACAGCTTCTAAAATTCTTGGCTTCATGATCTTCACAGAAAGATAAATCTAATGCCATTTTTCAGTTTTAAAAACCTCTGACTTCCTATTGTATTTTACAGGATTAAAGCAAACATTCACCGTATAAGACGACCCCTACTCTAAACCAGCAATTTCCAAAGGAGTTTACACAAGACAATCCGCTGAGGTGCCAGCATGTTACAACTAACTTTAAACCTCATGTTAAACTGCTTTATATTTATTTTATAATGTGTGCATCATGACAATGCTTACGTATGCATACTCAATTTACACACTGGGCACACTGGTGCATGAAAGTCTCTTGCCGATAATCCACAGGCAGCGTCCCTAGCCCGCCGGCCATGGACCCCTGTGGGAATCAGGCCACACAGCAGGAGGGGAGCAGCGGCAGCAAACATGACAGCCTGAGCTCCCCTCCCGTCAGATCAGTGGAGGCATCAGATTCTCCTAGGAGTGTGAACCCTACTGTGAAGTGGGCGTGCCAGGGATCTGGGCTGCATGCTCCTGATGAGAATCTAATGCCTGATAATCTGAGGTGGAACCGTTTCATCCTGAAACCATCCCCTACCGGTCAGTAGGAAAATTGTCTTCCACGAAATCAGTCCCTGGTGCCAAAAAGATTGGGGACTGCGGATCTAGAAATCGGTCTGAAAGCACCTGCCTGAGACTCCAGCAAACGTTCCTTGCTTCCCATCACAATCAATTCCGTGACTTACCCTATACCACGGCACAGTCTCTCCTAAAAAAAAAAAACAAGCCTCACCCTCCTCTGAAACCACAAGAATCCAGTGAACCACTTAAGGACCAGCTCGCAGGCCATCCCTTGCCCCCTTCTCTGAAAGCCGTTTCCCCGGCGTGACCACGGTCACCCTACTACACGGTAACCTGCTTTCTCCCTCTGCACATCCCTGCACTCCATAGCTTCTCCAACTAGGCTGCGAATGACAATTGACGCCTTTGCACCCAGACGGCCGCTTGACACCTTACAAACAATGGTGTGACATAGTGATAAAAAAACACGGATGAGCTGAACTCTCATCTCAGCAGGAAATGCAGTTCTCAAAGCCTGTTCCCTGACAGGCAGCATCCGGACTGGCTGGTAACAGAAGTTACAGGGTGGGGGAGCGGTTCTCAGCCCTCGCGAGTTAGAAGCCGGCTGGAAGCAGCCCTCCAGCTGATTCTCATCATCTCCAGGGCCTGAAACCCAGGGCGGCGCGTTGTGCTGGTCACTAAATACCTGGGGGGCCCAGCGCTCTACGTCCAGGTTTCCCAGCACAACTCTGGTTTTCAGCTTTATCTCCTTCCAGTCTCAAAACCACCTCAGTCTGGATATCGAATTCTTAAAGTCAGAAAACAAGTGTGTGCTTCCAATAACCACACTTGCTGGAAATCACACGCCCGATTCATTACCAGCTCTGCCAAAGACTCTTCCACCTAACAACATCCCTCCGGCGCTGAGCTCAGGACCACGCCATGCACGTGGGAAACACCACCGCGCCACACGCCTAAAAACCGTTGGGCGGTACATTCTATGCCAGCGGGGTCTCTCTGGCCACAACTTAAAAACGAAAAGGAAAGCGGGCAGAGAACACGCTGCGCAGGGGTCCAGCAGGCTTTACCCTGGAGGCCGCAGGGGCTGAAGACAGCGAGAGCATCTATCCCGGGAGCTCCCAAGGCCCCCGCCGCCCCTTTCCCGCCACAGGTGCCAGGGGCCCGGCCGCCAGCACCCGCGAGAACCCCGGAGCCTCGCAGAGCCCGGCCCTTGCGGTCGCCGCCTCACTTGCGGTCCTCCGGGGCTCCGTCCTCTTCCCAACGTCCGGCTCCCAAGGCTCCCGGGGACGCAGCGCAGCGGCTGCAGACGCGGGAAACGGGCTCGCCCTCCGCAGGGATCGCTTCCCGTGGCCGCGTGGGTCCTGCAGGGCTCCCGGGTCCCCGCAGTTTCAGGCACTGGCGCCACTGCGGCGACCTCTGTCCCCGACCCCCCCCCCCCCCGCACCTGCGGCCTCGCCCCCGCACCCCGGCCCCTGCACCCCCCGCACCTGGGACCTC
>NC_045443.1:127913762-127980121 GCF_002776525.5 Piliocolobus tephrosceles | reverse complement strand
CTCGCCCCCGCACCCCGGCCCCTGCACCCCCCGCACCTGGGACCTCGTCCCCGCACCCTGGCCCCTGGGTCTTCGCCCCCGCACCCCGGTGCCGCAGTCCCGGTGAGTCGGTTCTCAGCGCCTCACCCTGGTCCCGCACACCCCACACCTGACACCTCACCCCTGCACCTGCAACCTTGCCCCTGCACCCGGGCTCCTGCATCCCCTGCACCTGGGACCTCGTCCCCGCACCCGGCTCCTGCATCCCCTACACCTGCGACCTCGGCCCCGCACCCCTGTCCTCACACCTCGGCCCTCACCTCCACATCCCAGACCCCCAGCCGCCGGCCCCGCACCCCGGGCACACGCACACCTAACACCTCAGCCTCGCCCCGCACCTTGGACGGCCGCCCTCGCCCTAGTCCTGGTCCTCGCACCTTAGCCCGAGGCCAACAGCCCCAACGGCTCCCGCGGAGATCCCTCCGCGCCGCCGATTTCCCAGGACCCCCTGCGGCCTGCGCCCACCTCGCCTTCGGCGCTGGGTTCCCAAGAAAGCCAGGGACACGCGGGCGGCCGGCAACCGGCGCTCTTTCCTTGGGCGGATGAACACTTCATTCCAGACTCCGGCCTCGTGTCAGCGCATCGAACGCCCAGTAACGGCGGAAAGCGGCGCGCGCCACGCCCTCATTGGCTGCCCAGCGAATGGCGGTTTTCGATGTAGCGGGCGCGGGACCAGATGAGCCTGCCCCACAGGCCACGGCCCGGGCCCCGCCCCTCCAAGACCCCGCCTGGTCCCTCCCAGACACCCCGCACAGGCCCCACAGGCCCCGCCCCCGCCTCACAGGTCCCGCCTGGCCTCTCCCAGACACCCGGCAAAAGCTCCACAGGCCGGGCACGCCCCGCCCCACAGGCCCCGCCCTCGCCTCCCAGGTCCCGCCTGGCCCCGCCCAGACACCTGGCACAGGCTCCACAAGCTAGGCACGCCCCGCCTCACGGGCCCCGCCCCCGCCTCACAGGCCTCGCCTCTGCCCCTCGGAGACCCCGCCTGGCCCCGCCCAGACACCCGGCAAAGCGCCACAGGCCAGGCACGCCCCGCCCCAAAGGCCCCCCCCCCCCCCCCCAGGCCTCGCCTCTGCCCCGCGGAGCCCCCGCCCGGCCCCGCCCAGACACCTGGCACAGGCGCCACAGGCCAGGCCTCGCCCCACAGGCCCCGCCCCGCTTCACAGGCCTCGCCTCTGCCCCGCGGAGACGCCGCCTGGGCCCGCCCACGCACCCCGCACAGACCCCACAGGCCAGGCCCCGCCCTGCCCACAGGCCCCGACCCCACCCCTCCAAGACCCCGCCTGGTGCCGCCAGACACCCCGCAGGCCCCCGCCCGCCCCACCCAGGCCCCGCCTGTTCCTCTTGTGCTTCGCCCAGACCCCTGGCCTTCGCTAGCTTGGCTCCTGGAGTCCCCCAGTGCGAGCCCCCTGCAGGCCGCCACAGGGTCGGGCCAGTTCCTTACTAGCTCATGGAACTGGGCAGCGGCGCACGAAGCTGACCCTCCATAGACTTCGAAATTGTGGCCACGTGGGCACCGAGCGCCCCACTGTAGAGGTGGACTCGATCTTGGGCTGGCCCTCAACGTCGGAAGCTCTTTCACTCATCACACAAGAGATTTGAACTTTGCCTCCAAAGTAAATAAAGCTGCAATGCAAGTCTAAGATGCCGGGCTGCCGTTACCTAGAACCTTAGCTTTCAATAACTTGTGCCTTGGGTGCCTGCCAACGTGGACCGCAGGGGTTCTCAGCCTTCACCTGCGGGGGATCACCTGCAGGGCTGGCTGGGACGCAGACCAGAGATTCCGGTCTGCAGGTTCGCAGGTGGGGCCCGCCGGCTGCATTTCCAGGGCGTCGCAGGTGGTACTGACCGGATGGATGTACGCCGAGCTAGGTGCCCTCCATAGGAGTTAATTTCCTCATTGAGGCAAAGCCAACAGCCACAAAACAACCGGAAATATTGTAAGATAGAACAGGTTTATTTGTCAAGGTGGAAGTGGGACTGAGGGTCATGAACTGCCTGACTTGTTATGTTCCAGAACTATAAAAATGATTGTAGGAGCTAGTAGAAATATGGTCGCCTCTGCAGAAAGGTTTTAAAGCTGCATTTATACGGTAAACATATAAATTTTTTCCTTTTTTTTCTTGAGACGGAGTCTCGTTCTGTTGCCCAGACTGGAGTGCAGTGGCAGGATCTCGGGTCACTGCAACCTCCATCTCCCAGCCTCCTGAGTAGCTGGGACTACATACAGGCACCCACCACCATGCCCACATAATTTTGTGTTCTTTGTTTTGTTTTGAGACAGCGTCTGTCTCAGTCAGGCTGGAGTGCAATGGTGTGATCATGGTTCCCTGCAGCCTCAACCTCCTGGGCTCAGGTGATCCTCCTGCCTCAGCTTCCCCTGTAGCTGGTACTACAGGTGTGCGCCACCACACCCAACTAATTTTTTTGTATTTCTTATAGAAAGAGGGTTTCATCATGTTGCCCAGGCCGGTCTCAAACTTCTGGGCTCAAGCGATCCACCCACCTTGGCCTCCCAATGTGCAGGCATTACAGGCGTGAGCCACTGAGCCCAGCCTACGTATTGCTTATTACTCATACTTAAAAGCGGATGCTTGGGAATTGGGGGCTGGAGAGGGCTGATGGCTCCCCAAGTCACCTTCCAAATCCTATGTCTCATCTGTGCCATGAAAGGGGCAGGTTACATGTCAGCGTTTCCCACACTAGCCTGAGTGTGAGCATTCACTGAGGGAATTTCCAAATAATACGGACTCCCAGCTCATGCTGATTCCAGGAGGTCTGGGATGGGTGCAAGGAATTTTAAGAAGTACCATTGTTATTCTTATGCTCGGAGAAGCCTGATAAACTTGGGGCGAGGTCAGAAGGCATTGGAAGTCAGTAGTATGAAAGAAAAATAGCTTTCCAAAGGCGTTCGCTTTGTAAAAACTAAAGGGTGCCTTTTGAAATACAATGTGAACATAACTTTTTCGAGGATTTAAGGTGTTGATGAGAAAGACGTTCTGAAAACTGCCAGCAGATGGAGCTATAAAACTAGAAACATGTTTACAGCCTCAACTCGGGAGAAAAATACCATGGATGGACCTTACACTGTAGAAGTAACACTTTTCCCTCTGCTTTATTTTCTCTATATGCCTAAACTCCTTGCCTCTGCTAAAGAACATCGCTGGAGTGTCTTGGTGTGTGAAGTATGAAATAGTTTCTAAAGACATGAGTTGTGATATAACAAGACAGAGGCAAAACCCCTAATTCTTCTGAGAGTGTAAACATCATGTCACAAGAAGCTCACTTAACATTTAAACAGGAAAACTCAAAGAAAAATTGAAAAGAAATTCAAGGAAAAAAATGTGACTTTTAAAAGTTTCTATGTTGACAGCACAACCAGGATGCCTTCTGGGATCAGAAGCTATGAATGTTATGCTATTCGTAGCATAAAAATGAATAGATACAGATTGTTTTTCCGGGAGCCGCATCTGGACGGGTGCACCCACCAAGGAAGGTGAACAGAGTGCCACCAATCCTGTGGGCGCTCGGAGGGAGGTTGCTGAGGGATGCTTCGTGACTCAATGCTGCTGAAGCCCTAAAGGCTGATTTGGGTTTGCAAGGAGCGGGAGGATCAGCATGGCGGGGCACGTTGGTCTGGGCACATGTGAGGTATTTAGAGAACTGCAAGTCATCCAGCACAGGAGGAACACCAGGCCCAGGCGGGGGAGTCACAGGGGATGATGCTGCAGAAGGGACAGACCGGGTTCTAGAAGTTGGCAAGCAAGGAAATGTGAGCATCTGGACTGCTGAACGCACCTTGTTAAGTGCTGTGAATAAAACACACTCTGTCCTCCCGTTGATGTGAAGAAAACACACTCTGCCCTCCCCCGATGGCTCAACAAGGGAAGCAGGGAGTGTGGTAATTGGGAACGTGGATGCTGACCTGAAGGGCCAGTGGCTGCTTAGTCCTAGCCAGTTACCAGGGGAGAATGAAGGCTCACATTTGCTGGGCCTCACCTGATGGCTTTGGTTGGCTATTTTTTTAAATTGAGGTGAAATTCACATAGCACGACATTAACGATTTTACATGAACAATTGCATGATATTTAATGCATTCATAATGTTATGCAACCCCTTACCTCTAGTTCCAAACATTTTCATCATCCCAAAATAAAACCGTCACTCTCCGTCTCCCTCTTCCCCCACTACCCTGGCAACCACGAATCTGCTTTCTGTCTCCTTTTCTGTTGATTTCGTAGAAAAGGGGTCATACACTAGGTGGCCGTTTGTGTCGGGCTTCTTTCTCTCAGCGCCGTATTCTCAAGGCTCGCCTACATCGTAGCCCGTGTCAGAGTTTCCGTCCTCCTTATGGCTGGATCTTCCTCTGCTGTTTGGAGGGACCACATTCTGTTTATTCCATTCATCTATTGGTGGACAGCTCAAACGTTTTTAAAGGGAAGCAGGAAACGTGGACATTTCTGATGCGTTGTTAGGAATGGCCACCAGCACTCACTAGTGTTGGGCGGAGGAGCATCCCAGGGTAGGCAAACAGAGAACAGAAAAACCCCAAGTTACTTCGTGTAAAGCTGAAAATATGATCTGGGTGGATTGTGCTGGGGGTGACCGGGACTAGATGGAAAAGAAACTCGTCATGAACCCCGAATGCTGTGTCCAGAGCTTTGAACTATATTCTGTAACCCATCAGTTTCCCAAGTTTTTAAAGCAGAAAACCACATACGCAGAGCAAGCTTTGACCTAGTTCCTTTCATTCAAGGATCTCAAAGCCCCTTTAAACCCACAATCCAGATTTTGTCCGTAAAGGAAGAGATGGAGTTGAAAAACAAGGTCTAAGGTAATTCCTGTGAATCCCTCCCGTGTAATTTTTCAGAACATTTCCCTTCTCCCTTCATATTCATCATGTCGTTCTGATTGGGCTGAATTGAAGAGCTGCCCAGCCCCTTCCCTGGCCCGAGGCCCCTGATCGAGAGGGACTAACTAGAAGGACAGCATGGCAATGGCAGGTGTACCCAAGACAGCCCACCCGGCAGTTTATCCGGGAATATTCATCCAAAGGGAAAGAGCGATTGGTAAGGCTGAAGTTCGTGTGTTCTCTATGTACAAAATGTGAACAAATCCTGAATATCACAGTCTGGCCACAAGGGGGATGTTTTGGGGTGGGCAGGGTGGTGGAGGCAGGGGGTCCTGACCTGGCTCCCCAGGAATCGGGTTCTGTTCTGTTCGCTTAAGCTCTCTGCATTCTTTTTTCCACGCTAGACGATGAGCATGTTGGACCAGATGGGCATGTGTCCAAGTGCACCCTGTGGAATGCATCAGCATCGGCCTCACCTGGAAGCCTGATAGAAATGCAGATTCCCAGGCCCTACTCAGGCCTGCTGTATCCGGATCTCTTGGTGGTGGAGCCCGGGGATCTGCATGTCATGAGCTTGCTCAGAGTATCTGTGAACTGAGTTCAATCCACAGCCCTCTACTCCACACTAGCCAGACCCTGGGGCCATTGCCTCTTCCCCCACATGCCCCTCCATACTGTCAACACCTCTGCACTGTGGCCTTTCCGCCACCCCCAACCGATTTGGGGATCCCAACCACCCACACCCAGGGGTCTGCACCAGACTGCAGAGTGCTGCCTGCGGTGACACAGTCCGTGGTCATCCTTTCCTCCTCTCCTTCCCAGTTCATTCCATTTTCCATGCCTCTCATGGCGATTCCTGACCTTCACAGGCCCCAGAGCCTCTGACCCTGGTGTTCCCCCTGAGAAAATTGAGGCCAGGGTCTGTGAGCTGCCCATTCCACACGTGTGCCTGCCTCGTCACATTCGGTCCTTTTAGCTCAGTTCTAGGGTCCCCCTTCTTGCTTCCTCAAAGATTCTCCTCTCTTCCAAATTCCCCTTCTTTTCAACACTTCTCTCTCCTGGGGCTTCCTCCTTGACATGTCAACGTTGTCTAGCTGTCTTCGTCAATTTTCTTTATTATTTTATTTATATATATTGTATTTCATTTTAAGACAGGGTCTTGCTGTGTCAGCCAGCCTGGAGTTCAGTGGTGCAATCATAGCTCACTGCAGCCGCGACCTCCTGGGCTCAAGCAATCCTCCCACCTCAGCCTGCTAAGTAGCTGGGACCACAGGCATGGACCACTACAGCCGGCTAATATTTCCTTTTTACTTTTTAAGAGACAGGGTCTTGCTACTTATCCTTGTCTTTAAGAACGAAGCAAAACAAGGCTCTCAAAGAGATATTTGTACCCCCTGTTCATAGTAGCATTATTAAAGAATTAATATGTGGACCCAACCCAAGTGTGTTTCCATTGATGAATAATGAGCAGAACGGGGTCATCCGTGCAGTGGGTTTTCTCAGCCTTCGAAAGGAAGGGAATCCCGACGCACCCTGCAACGTGGATGAACCCTGAGGACATTAAGCTCAGCGAAGTAAGCCAGTGACAAACAGACCAATAAGATTCCACTTCTAGGAGGCACTTAGTGTTGTCAAAGTCAGGGACAGACAGTAGAGCGGGGTTGCCGGGGCTGGGGGAGGGGAACGGTGGGGACAGTGTTTCAGTTTTGCAAGATGGAAAGAGCTCTGGTGGTGGTGGCGGTTGTCTGACATGACAACGTTATGAATGAATTTCATACCATTGCACTGTACACAAAAGGATTAAAATGGCATGTTATGTTCTGTGTATTTTGCCACAATAAAAACAATGGGGGGGTGGGAAACAAGATAAAACAAAAACAAATCCCTGTGGTTCCTCCTTTCCTCTTTTCTCTTCAGAGTCCGTCTTCTTGAAAGAACAGTTTCTTAGGCCCCACGTCCACGTCTTGCCCTCCCACAGTGTGGTTTTGTTTCTCAGAGGCCTCCATGGGCTCCGGAACCCTCTTGGTTTCTAATCCCAGTGGCTCTTTTCAGACAACCTGTCTTCCCTGGGCCACATAAGTGTTGCTCAGCCTGCCCCAGCCATCTCAGCACCACCCCCCTTGCCCTCTGTGATACGGGTCTCTTCCTCCAGCTGTGGCCAGTCATTAGAGCGACCCACGGGAGTTTCGGAGTTTGTCCTTCTCCCGCCTCCTCATGCAGACGCACTGAAGAAGTGGCTCTCCAGGTCCAAGTGTGGCTTGGAGCTCCAGCAGCACTGGGACCTGTTGGACAGGCAACTCCTTGCCTCCCAGCCCTGACCTGCTGAATCCAAAACTCTGGGGCTGAGCCAGCCATGTGTGTTGCCAACCAGGTTGGTTCCAGTTCATTCTGGTTCACCCTGCAGTTGAGAACCAGTGGGCTAAGCCAGCTCACCCTCGGAGCTCAGGAGTCATGCTCGATACCCTCTCGCTCTCAGGATTCTCAGGCCTCTGCAGCTGAGTGGCCCTGGACGACTCTGGCCTGTGTTAGCCCCCGCAGTGTATACATGTGTCTCCCAGTGGCCTTGGCCCTCCCCACCCAGCACTGGGCCCGGTTGCTTCACCAGCGGCCTCTAGAGCAGGGCATGGAAGGCCACCGCAGGAGGCATGGGGAGAGCTTCTTAGAACAAAGTTGATTCTAAAATTAGGAAAATAAGTTAAGCTTTAATCATATGTCAGATGCGGGGGACGCCCGTACCCTCCTTTCGTTCCTGCATCCTGTGAATAACTGCAGGGTCCAGGGTGGAGGGTGGGAGCCCCACTGCATGGTGGGATTGGCAGCCCCCATCTCTGACTCGTGGCCTCTGGTGACCTGCTGTGGCCTGGCGGACCCTGTCAGCAGCAGCCGGGATTACTAACCCAACTCTCTCTAGACCAACCTTCACAAAAATAAATGGTTGGAAAAGATTTCTCTGCAAAGAAATCGTGGGTGGGGGGAAACATGGAAAATGCAAACACCAGCAAACCCCAAGAAATGGTTAGGGCTGATAGCTGCACTTCTTTCTGCTCCTCCTACAACCTTTTGGCAGATGGAAAGGGTGAATTATTTTCATTTCACACAGTTGAACTGAAAAGAAATAAGTATCATTCATAGTTATTGTAGTGGGAAAAAGTTCTTACCAAATGAAAATGTTTAAAGTATTTAATTCACGGTTATTTTATTTTTAATCTTTAATTAGCAGTATATTTTATAATGTGCCTGATACTGTGGCATGTTGCAAATATATATAGTGGCATACTGCAACTAAATATAAATATATTGGGTATTCATGCTCGAAACTTTGGCTGTTCTGGGTGCATGATCAAAAGTATTTGGAGACTGCTAGGCTGCAAGGTCAAACCCATATTCTGTGGCATGGCTGGTCCACCCTCCATCGGCCTGTCTGACTTTGCTCCTTTCCCAGGCTCTCCCCAAATCTGGACCCCAAGCTCCTGCCACAGAGAGTTTTGAAATTCAGCTCCTGGGCGTTCCTCCATGAGGTTTTTCCCCTCATTTTCCTCTCTGTGGATCAGCATCTCTGCGGTGAAGGCCTTTCCTCTGTGGTTTTACCTTAGCAGCCTTTATATGCTTCTACAATAGCATTTATCACACCACAATTGTAAGTAAACACATACTTAACCCGTTTCCTTCTTTATTGGGAAAACGCGTTGAGGACAGAATCCCAGTCTTACTCAACATTGCATCTGGTTCCCGGCATTCCGAGGGGCTCAGGAAATATTTCTTGAATACATGAACATACATAATAGTGTTCAGCTTTATGCAACACCTTTGCACAACAGACAAAGTACACACACTTTGTCCATTTCCATTCTTGTGTGCCTCTCAGAAGTCAGGCTGAGGGCGAAGTCACTGGCCTTTTGGCATTCCTAATTTTTAAATACCTGTTGTGTTCATTTCTTCTTCAAATATTGCATCCTTCTATCTGACCGTTTCCTCCCCAACAGCTGTGTAGTTTTGTTTTGTTTTGGAATGGCCATAATTACTGGCTGTTACGCCCAAATTAGTTTGAACGCAGTTTCCTGGTACCAGAGACACCCAAAGACTGTTTACTACTTTCTTTTTTAAATTGACATGTCATAGTTGCACACATTTTGGGGGTACTTACGATATTTCATACGTTCATACGATATCTACGGATCACACTGGGGTAACCGGGCTGTCCATCACCTCACACAGTCGTTCACTGCCTCCTCTGCTCTTGGAACTCAGCATACTGTTGAGTGGCTACCACTGCCTTGAGTAACTCAGGGTTGGTTTGAAATTATTCTAAACAAATGTGGCAGCTCCAAAACCTCTGCCAGTAAATGGTGTGTTTTAGACCTCAGCATGTGAAACAATCCTGGCCAAAGACATATAAGAAGATTTTGTCTGGGGTCGTTAGAGGGGGGTGGGGCGGGGAAAGGAAAAAACAGGGCGTAACAAAAAGTTGGTCTCTTCCTGCCTCTGGACTTGGAAGTATGTGGTGCCCAGAGCTGCTCTAGACCTCCTGGGACCATGAACAAAATTCCAAGAGATAAATTTTCTTTATTGGTCACGCCAGTTACACTGGGGCTTTCTGACGGTGCAGCCCAGGGCACCCTAATGAAAGATGCAGCGGGTCCCACCTCACGATGTGCAGCAGGGCCGCCTGGGAGCTTATTCAATTTTTTTTTTTTTTTTTGAGACGGAGTCTTGCTCTGTCGCCCAGGCTGGAGTGCAGTGGTGCGATCTCGGCTCACTGCAAGCTCCGCCTCCCGGGTTCATGCCATTCTCCTGCCTCAGCCTCCCCAGTAACTGGGACTACAGGCGCTTGTCACCACTCCCAGCTCATTTTTTGTATTTTTAGTAGAGACGGGGTTTCACCGTGTTAGCCAGGATGGTCTCCATCTCCTGACCTCGTGATCCACCTACCTAGGCCTTCCAAAGTGCTGGGATTACAAGCGTGAGCCACCGCACCCGGTCGGCATCTGAATTTTTAAGAGGCTCTCCAGTTGATTCTGATGTCAGTTGGTCAAGATCAAACTTTGAGAAACACTGCCAAGTTACATTTTCAGAGTAACGTGTTTTGAAGCAGAAATGAAATTTGGAATTCAGTTGGGGACACATTCAGTTTGGGCCAATATGCAGTTTACCTTGGTGAACTTCAGGGGTAACTGTTTTTTGGTAAACAAGTACCTTAAAATGAGCAATTTTGTTGTATTTATCCATCCATCACTCAACGGCCTCTAATCTGTACAAAGCCAAACGCTACCTTGTCCAAATTACTTTAACTGTTAGTAGAAAGAATCGCAAAGTTTCAGTATCTATAGCATGCAGCGAATTCACAGAAGAGATTACTTTGAAAAATTATCATTCAGATTAAGACTCATATTGCCTCAATTGGTAATACTGAATTCACATACATAGAATTAAAGTTGTTGATATACATTTCCATTTCTCCCCATGTTCAGTCACACAGTTACTCTGGGTTTTGCACTGGTGTAAAATATATCTTCCAGAAATTGTTGAGTGTATGAACTGACCGGGTAGCAGAGGTAGAACTGATTTGGGATGTGATATGCCAACCTCATCTACATTACCATTTAATTATTCACCTATTGGTGCCTTTGAAATTTCACCCATCATCTCTTCAATTCTTTAAACACCAAGAGCTAAAGGAAAATACCTGCAGTTTTGGGGGCTATAAATCGTGTGGAGCTGTTTGACACGATGCATCACTGCACACGGTAAGGATTTTCTTCCTGCACAGATCAGAAGTATCCTAGAGATTTACACTGAAAACAGAACTTTGGGATGACAGGTACAGCATGGTGAGCAGAGGTCAGACCCTAGCGTGAGACGAACCTTGGATTGAGTCTGCAAGAGCAGTAGTTCGTAAACCTTAGAAATGCAGACACTGTGGGCCCTGCTTTTAGGAACAGGTATCCACGAGCGTGCAGTTGATTTTTCATACATTATCAGGATGTCCCGGGACCTACTGAAACCCTGGTGCTAGACCCTGACTGTGAACTGGACCGGACTAGACTGACAACCCTGGGCATTTCTGTAGCTGAAGCATCCAACCAAGACCCAGCGACACCTCTGACATTTCTATTGAGGAGGGGGGAATGGGGAGGCAGTTGATTGAAGGCGGTCTGGGGACTTGTCTGGAAGCTCATTTGCACAGCAAGTGCACTGTTGTTACTAAGACATATGCGTGTGTATGTATATATATTTGGTGGCTCGTGTGGGGCTGATAGATTACAGGGGGTGGCAAAAGTCCTCCCTAGCCGTCACTACTGAAGCGGTGCCATTGTCTGGGATAAATATCTGAGGTTTGTTGTCTCATACCAGGGGAATCAAGGATGTGGACACATAAGAAGTGGGTTTAGGAGTGGAGGTTTAATAGACAAAAGAAAGAGAAGGGAGAATGGCTCTCTTCCCCGTGAAAGAGAAGGGTGTCTCATCCAGCCTGTGGCAAAGTGCACAGGCTTTTATAGACCGGCTTGAAGAGGCGGTGTCTGATTTACATAAGGCCCAATGATTGGTTGGACCAGGTGTGACGTTTACATAGGGTGCTGAGAAGCGCGCCGCCCCACCCTAATCTTTTTATTATGCAAATAGGTTTTCTGCTGGGCTGGTGCCATGTTGTCTGCTCCTTACTGTACCGGTGGTTGCTAAGGCAAAGGGAAGATGCAGCCGCCATGTAGGACATGCCTGGCCCCAGGTAGCCTTTTCCTACTGGCACAGCTGCTGGCATTCACCATCGAGAGCATCCAGCTTGCTTGTCTATGTCTGCCGCTCGATTTTGTAGGCTGCTCTTTGTTAGAAAAGAAAATGATTTAGGGGCTGCTCTTCATTAAAAGGAAAACCTTACTGAGGACTTCCTTACCCTCACTATCTGCCTAAATAATTTCTTTTTAACTCCTGTATTACTACTAGCTACCACTGTTGGTACCTTGCACAAAATAGTGGCTCATTTACTGTCTATTGAATGGATAAATGATTGAATACACATCTATGGATGGGATGTGTGACCCTGAGCAAGCCACAGGTTTCTGACACCCAGTTGCTCATCACTGTAGAGAACCAGTAATTCCAACCTCATAGTAGCATCATGAAAATTAAACGAGATAAGGTACATAAAGCGCCCAAAACTATTCCTAGAATGTAGTGGGTATGCAACAAACTTTACAGGTCAAGCAACAATGGGTTTAAAGCCTGCGCTATAGGTAGAGACAGTGACAGTTACTTTGGTTTTATTGATCACAATGAACACAAAACCTTATCATGTGATAAGTGATGGGGCATGGGAAAATTTTACTATGTTAAACTTTGTTAATGAGAATGCTGGATAATGCAATCTTAATTAGGTTGAAGTTCATCTTTGTACTTCAAGGAGGGTTTCAGATGCAAATCAACCCTCCAAACAAGATTGTAGAGACAGATTCAACCTACTTAGGAGAACAACTGTTCTCAAACAAACGGCATATTGTATTGCACAAGAACTGCTAATCGTGAGTTACTTTTATCTGTTTCAGCTGGATCTCTATTTGTAAACCCATCATTAGCAGTTTATCCTTGTTGCCACGTATATTTACAGTCAGTCAAATTGTTTTTTAGAGTAAACATTCCAAAAGGATTTATAAAAAACAAACAAAAAAACAAACAAAAACCAAACCAGTTGCCCTTTCATTTAATCCTGACTAGTTAACTTTATGCCTCTTAAAATAGTCAAAACAAATAATGATACTATACAAAGTTTGGGAAATAGAGGAAAAAGCTCACCTATTATTTCCAAAAGCTGATAATGCCTTCAAGCTTCGTTTATGTATTCTTATCTGTGATTTTTCCCCTATATTTTTACATATTTTCAGTTTTAGTTTATTCATACAATTTTATAACCTACTTTTCCTCTTATCATATAATTGATATATAACTTTCAAATTACCATTTTGATTACTTATTAAGTGAATTTATCCTATGTTGAAAAACTATCTCCTTTCGATTGAATTTTTATATGGATTCCAGATTTTTAACATTATAATTAAAGCTATATTTCATATGTGCTGCTTTTTTTCTTTTGAAAATATCTTGAGGACAAATTCCCTAGAGCACGGTGCTCCATTTCAGCAAAATGTTCATTTTCATGACCCTTTGCACATTGTAAAATTGCTTTTCAATAAGAGTGGAGCTGATCCACACTGCCACTAACCAAGTAAATATAGCAGTTTTACTTCATCCTGTCTAGCTCTAGGTATTACCATTTAGCAAGATATGTAATCCCATTGAAGGACACAAGACAAGATCTGAACCAAGGGAAGGAGATATCAAGTTCTTGGCTGGGAAGGTGACTATCTGAAACATCATTTCTTCTAAATTAACTTACAAATTAAAAGCTATTCCAATTAAATTTCGTATTGGGCAGATTTTTAAAATTATATTTATATGGAAAATAGAATAGTTATTTTAAAAAAGGAGAAAGATGATAAGCACTAGCTTTCCTATAGAGTATGAACATTAGATTGAAAACAATACAGAAGTAAAAGTGGAACAGATGAACAGACCAGAAGAGAATAATAGGGAGATAAGAAATAGACACCAGCATAAATGGGACTTTGATATAGCAAAAGCAATGTTTCAATTCGGTGGGAACAACATAGATTTTTTGATGAAGTACTGGTGCAACTAACATAGCATCTAGAGAAAAATCACATTGTATTTCTAGCTTCCACTGTACACAAAATCTAACTTTTGGTGGATTAAGATTTACATGCAAGGAATAAACAACCTAAGCATTTGAAGAAAAGTTGGGAGAGTATCAATTGTAACCTAGGAATTTAGGAGGTTTTTGTGACTTAGAAAACCTAGAAATTACAAAAGAAAGTATAAACACATTTACAAATTTAAAAATTTTGTATGGCCCCAGGTACCATGAATAAAATACATGAAAAAATGATGTTCTGAGGCAATACCTGCAGCACATAAGACAGACAAAGTGTTCATGTCTATCATATATAAAGAGTTCTTGCAGTTCAATAGGACAGCCAGACAAGGATATAAGCAGACATCTCATAAAGGAGCATAAGAAAACGGCCAATGTGGAATCTTGCTTTGTCGCCCAGGCTGGAGTGCAGTGGGGCGATCTTGGCTCACTGAAACCTCCACCTCTGAGTTTGAAGCGATTCTCTTGTCTCAGTCTCCTGAGTAGCTGGGATGACAGGTGCCCACCACCACACCCAGCTGATTTTTGTATTTTTAGTAGAGATGGGGTTTCATCATGTTGGCCAGGCTGGTCTCAAACTCCTGACTTCAGGTGATCCACTCTCCTTGGCATCCCAAAGTGTTGGGATTATATGTGTGAGCCATGGCACCCGGACTCCAATATGATGTTAAACCTCTCAAATAGTCAGTAGGATACAAAAGACAGTGACATCAGGCATAAAACGAAGACTGCATGTTAGAAAAGAGGTCACAAATCAAAGACTGCCAATCAAAATGACAGACTATTCAACATCAACACTGAAAGCCAGAAGTCAGGGGAGGATATATTTCACATCCTGAGGGAAATGATTTCCACCATAGATTGCCCTGCCAAACCCCATTCATCAGTCAAGTCCAGGGTGGAATAAAGACATTTTGAAACATGCAAGGAATTAAACACTTACTTCCCTTTCTCAGAAAGCCATTGCAGGATGTGTTTTACATAGGCTAATAGATAAAAGAACTTCCAGGAAGATAGTTAAAAGAAGACTTGAGAGAGCAGTAAACAGTCTTAGAAAGCCAGATATTCTGGGAATAGTAGGAAGCCTCTCCTCATGTCTCAATGGCCAGAAATGTGTAGCGTATCTTTGTATGAGGCAATCACTAGCAAGGGAGTGACATATTCCTAAAACCAGTGAGGGCCAGCCCCAGGTCCATGGTTGAATGGGAAATGGATTGAATAAACTCACATTCTCTGAGGAAGGAGGAAGAGGATATTGGACGTTGGTTGAGCCATGGACAATAAATGCAACAAGCACTCTAATTATATGTTGGTGTGTGTGTGTGTGTGTGTGTGTGTGTTTATTTTCTGGTTATTGATTCTCTTGTAATGAATTGTATGTCTAGCTTTGTGTCAGTGCTACACTGTTTTAATTATTATTGTTTTATAATGTGTTTTAATATCTGATAGAACTTGTCATCCACTTTAAAAATTTTTTCTTTCCAGAATATTGTTTCATATGGTTGTTCTTTCTTCTAGATAAGACATAGAATTATTTCATCAAGTGGGTAAAGCTGCACATATTGGATTCAAACAGACCTGAGTTTGAGATTGGCATAAGATAGGACTGTTTACTGGCTTTCTTCCTGGAGAAAGTTTCTCATCTGTGTGAGCCTAAGTTTTTACATTTATAAAATGAAAATAATACTAGCTAATTTAGATAAAATGAACAAATTCGTAGAAAGACAAGAACTACTGAAACTGATTAAAGAAGAAATAGAAAATTGGGTAGACTTATAGCAAGTAAAAACTTTGAGTTAATAATTTAAAAACTACCTACAAGAAAAAAACTCAGGTCCAGAAAGCTTCACTTGTAAATATAACTACAAATTAAAAAGAGAATGAACATAAATTTTCACAAATGTTTACCAAAAATAAAGAATAGGAAGGAATATTCCCAAGTTTTTTAATGAGGCTAGTATTACCATGACAGTAAAACCAGTCAAATATTTTACAAGAAAACTGTAGACCAATATTCCTATGAATACAAGTGGAAAAATCCTCAACAAAATATTAGCAAGCTGAATCCAGAAACATATAAAAAACATCATATACCATGACCCAGTGGAGTTTATCCAAGGAATGAAAGGTTGATTTAACATCTACAAATCAACTAATGTAATACACTGTATGAGTAAAGTACCCAAATCACATGGTCATTTCTATGAAGAAAAAGTATTTGACAAAATTCAACATTCCTTCATGATAAAAAACACTCAACAAACCAGCAATGGAAGGGAACTTCTTCAGTCTCAAAAAGGAAATCTATAAAAAAATCCACAGCTAATATCATACTCAGTGGCAAAAGACTGAATGCTCTCTTCTTAAGATCTAGAAGAAGAGAAAGATGTCTGCTCTCACCATTCCTATTCAGCGGTGTCCTAGAGGTTCTAGCCAGGCTAATTAGGCAAGAAAGTTGAACAAAAGGCATCCAGATTGGAAAGACAGTATTAAAACTATTTCTGCTTTCAGATAATATGATATATATAGAAAATCCTTAAAATTACAGTAAAAATCTATTAGAACTAGAAACAAATTCATCACACAGTATACAACATCAGTTCTGAAAATCAACTATACTTTTTCTAAACACTAGTAATGAACAAATAAAAAATGAAATTAAGAACACAATTTTGTTTATGAGCACATCAGAAAGCATAAGATAATTAGGAATAAATTTACCAAATGAATCACAAAAATTACACTCTGAAAATGAAGAACTATGGTTGAAAGAAATTAAGGAAGACCTAAAGAAATCGAAGGATATTCAATATGCATGAGTCAGAGGCTTACTATAGTTAAAATGGAAATATCTGAAATTGATCTACACATTCAATAAATCTCTACTGAAATACAAGCTGGCCTCTTGGCATAAATTGACAAGTTGATTCTAAAATTTATAAGAAAATGCAAGAGACCAAGAAGAGCCAAAACAATTTTTTAAAAGTTGGCAGGTTCATACTTCTCAATTTCAAAATTTACCACAAAGCAACAATCATCAAAACATTGTGGTTCTGCCATTAGGATAGATATAGATCAATAAAATTTAATTGAGCAGCAGTTAATCCTCACATTCATAGTCAAATAATTTTTGACAAGTGTGCCAAGACCATTTATTGGGGAAAGAATAGCTTTTTCAACAAATGGTGGAAAAACTGAATATCTACATGCAAAAGGATGCAGTTGAACCTCTACCTCACACCACGTACAAAAATTCACTCAAAATGGATCAAACTAGAAGCAAGAGCTGAAACTATAAAACTCTTAGAAGAAAACATAGGATTGTATCTTCCTGACCTTGGATTAAGCAATGATTTTCTAGATATGACAATAAAAACACAAACAAAATTTAAAAAAGATAAATTGAAGTTCATCAACATTAAAAATTGTGTGCTTAAACAAGAAAGTGAAAGAATGGGAGAAAATACTTGTAAATAACCTGATGAGGGAATAGTATCTAAAAGATATAAAGAATTCATACAATTCAATAATAGAAAGACAATCCAATGGGCGAAGGATCTGAACAGAGAAAGAAGGTATACGAATGCTGATAAGCACACCAAAAAATGCTCAATATCATTATTATCAAGAAAAATAAAATAAAAACTACAATGAAATACCACTTCATACCCATTAACATGATTATGATAAAAAGAACAAGTGTGAGTGACGATGTGGAGAAACTGGTTCTTCTGTACACTGCTGGTGGGAATGTAAAATGATGCAGCTATTTTGGAAAATAGTCTGGAAGTTTCTCAGTGGTTAAACATAGGAATACCACAGGACCGAGCAATTCTGCTCCTGGATTTATATCTAAGAGAAATAAAAACATATATCCAGGCAAAAAAAAATGTTTACATTAATGTTCAAAACAACATCATAAATAATCCCCCCAAGTGGAAGCATCCCAAACATTCATCAACTGGATGATGAAGAAAATGTGATGGACCCATACAATGCAATATTATTCAGCAGCGCACAAGAAGAAGGACTGCTAACGTCACATCACAGATGCATCTTGAACACATTATGCCAGGTGAAAGAAGCCAGTCACAGAGAACCACATATTATATGATCCCGATGATATGAAATGTCCAGAATAGGCTAACCTATGGGGACAGGAATTAGATTAGTGATTGCATAGGACTAGGCAGGTTGAGTTGAAATGAGAAGTGACTTTTAATGTGTACATGGTTCCTTTTGAGGGTGAAAATGTTCTAAAATTGTGGTGATGATTGCACAGCTCTGAATATACTAAAAGTCATTTGTTTTACCCCTTAAATTATACCCTTGATGAGTGAATTGTATGATATATATAATAAAACTACTATAAAAATGGAAATTGGCTGGGCGCGGTGGCTCAAGCCTGTAATCCCAGCCCTTTGGGCGGCCAAGACGGGCGGATCACGAGGTCAGGAGATCGAGACCATCCTGGCTAACATCGTGAAACCCCATCTCTACTAAAAAATGCAAAAAACTACAGGTGCCAGGTGAGGTGCTGGGCGCCTGTAGTCCCAGCTACTTGGGAGGCTGAGGCAGGAGAATGGTGTGAACCCGGGAGGCGGAGCTTGCAGTGAGCTGAGATCTGGCCACTGCACTCCAGCCTGGGCGACAGCGCAAGACTCTGTCTCAAAAAAAAAAAAAAAAAAAAAAACAGGTAAATTATAGTCCTTAGGGTAGTTATGAAGATAAAATGAGATAAAATTTAAAGAAATGCTGAACACCGTATCTGGTACACCCTGGACACTCTTTAAGGGGTAGCTGTTACTATTAAAGCTACTGTGACGCCACCATTAAGCCCCAAGAAAAGTTATGTTGTAATTGGTCATGTCAGAAACCTGTATGTTTACTTGGGAGAAATGGTCATCTTCATGAATTTTCATCGTTCCACCCAAAAGAATGGTGTTTCATTCCAATATGTGTTTTACTTTAGCTCATGTAGGTCATCTAGTCTGGATCCTGGCCTGGATAGAAAATCCTCCTGTCATCTCTGCGCAGCCCCCAAGGCTCAGCCTGTCCTGGCCGCTGTCACCTTCCTTACCTTTCTCCATTGTCTCCAGCCACAGCAAACCTGACTCGGCTCCTTTTCCCACTATGAGCTCTCTCTCACCTCGGGATTGCTACAGGTGCTATTCCTTCTGCCGAGAACACTGTTCCTGCCTCCCACTTGCCCTCAGATCCAATGATATCGATCAGCTATAAACTTCACTTTCATGTCCAGCATTGATCATCATCATTAGCTTCAGCTTACATGATGCCTTTCTTCTTTCATCATTGCCATCACCATCATATCCAACGTGTACTGAATATTTGCATGTGTCAGACACCAGGCTGAGTGGTTAAGAATGTTACTCATTTTGTCCTCACCCTACTCCTAGGAGCTAAGTGCTGCACTCATCCTTGCTTTACAGATGAAGAAACTGAGACTTGCGGGGATTAAGGAACTTGTTCAAGGGCACCACACACTTAGAATCAACAGCTTGTGAGTCCAGGTCTCTCTGGAGCCTCAATGCATGCTCTTAATAGCTAAATGATTAAGCCCAAAGACCCCGTGCAAGCGTTTGTATTTCTCTACCTAAATCAATACACATATATTTCAGGGCATAGTAAATTGATGCATTGCAATCATGTTGACACAATTCTTAATAGTCGATGAGTCTGTTTGAGTCTGTCAGTATAACGATATGATATTTGTAGATTCATGTAAAGTAATTCACGTGGCTGACGTGTATTCTTTTGTTCTAAAGAAAGATGGCTAGATTTTTGGTTTGATGAAGTTTAAAAATACACCCTCGATGAATGTAATACTCTAATGAAGAAGGCACCTCACTGTTTGAAAGTCAAAGTTGTTAATGTATGCAAAATACACTAATTTTACAGATATATATCTATTTTTTAACATTTACATTTGGGATCTCTATTTCCCGAATGTAGCCTCATCCTCATAATTATTCTTTTCATTCGGATTAGGTTTATTTCTTCTCTGTGCCAATCCCTTTTGTTCCTCAAGGAGATTTGACATATTTAAATCAAGGGAATATTAATATATTCCTAAAAACTGAGTTGATAACAGTTGAGAGCTAGATAACTGATAATACTGTTCAAATTTGACTTTTATTAATGCACTCTAAGGATAGCTGTGTGCTAAGGATAGTCAATCTCCAGGTAAAATGATAGAAAACAGGCGTCCTTAAAACAGACTATGTGAAAACAACAGAAATGTCCATTCATAGGAGAATGTTGGAATAAATTACAGTATGCAGTAATGTCTGCGGCCACTAAAAATTATGTGTAGGTCTATATTTACTGGCATCAAAAACACACAATTTATTGTTATTGGTAAAAGCTAGTTGTGAACTTGCTTGTATTATATGACCTCTTCTTAGAACATATGTCCCTTCCCCTCCCCTCCCCTCTTCTCTCCTCCCCTCCCCTCCCCTCCCATCCCCTCTCCTCCCCTCCCCTCCCATCCTCTCTCCTCTCCTCCCTTCTCCTCTCCTCCCATTCTTGTCCCTCTCTGGCCCTCCCATTTGCTCTTCTTCCTTCCCCTCCTGTCTCCTCCCTTCTTCTTGGTGCCTCTACTTTTTCTCTCCTGTATTTCATTCTGTCTCTCCACGTATTTAGAACTATGCCCCGTGTGTATGTGTGTGTATGTGTGTGTGTATGTGTCTGTGTGTGTGTATGTGTGTATGTGTCTGTGTGTGTGTGTATGTGCGTGTATGTGTGTGCGTGTGTGTGTGTGTGTGTGCACATGTGGCATGCATATTACAGTGAATCTATAGATCTGGAAGGTCGGATATTCTGGAGAGTGGCAGTGTTCATGCTTACTTTCCACTGAATGCATTTTGTATCATTTTTTTTTGTGTGAAAGTACATTCCTTTTAAAATAATAAAAATAAAAGAACAATAGCTTAGTTTCATTAAAAAATGATCAAGCAGTAGCCGTTGGTGTGAGCTTAGGGGATCAGAGGTTTTAATTGTGTTTTCATTTTCATGGTAAACGGGGGGAACCCAGCCACCAAATCAAAATCTTGGCGACCCTTTGAAAGAATGACATTTAACATGTCGAGACTGAGCTCCTGAAGAGGTTACAGAGCTTTCAACCATAATTTGATTGCTCCAATATCAATATAGATGAATATTTCATCAAAACGGAGCACAGTTATGCAAGGCATGCTCCCTCCTGATAGTACTGAACTTGCTCTGGGCGGTTTCCCCACAGTGGGGAGTTTTATTATATAGTAGCCTGCCGAGCTCTCCTGGGGGTCAGGGGGTTAAAGCTACAGAAATATGATTTGAGAATCATCTGAGCTCAGCTTTGTTGGAAAGATAAACAGAGGGATTAACAAAGCCTTTTTACAATGTTATTTAAATGCCCTGCGATGGGGGTGGGGTTGGGGGAGCAGGGATAGGAAATGTAATCACAACCAAACCTGTAAACACCAGTGTTGTGTTCACGAAATACTCAGGACATCACGTGCCCTACCCAGCCCCAGCTCTGCAAAGTTCTATTTCTAGATATGGATTGTTTTTAGTTTGAAATGGTTGAAGGTTGTTTCCTCTGGCTTCTCCCACTTCATTAAATGCTACAGATGAAAACAAATGTCCATGAATACTGTCTCCCTTGGTGTTTCATTGGTCACAGCGTTGGGCAACGGTGCCAGCTCCGGAGTTTTCATGATGAGACTAGGATGGCTGTGGATTTGGGGGCAGTGGTGTTACCTCTGTGCATATCAAGAAACTGTTTATATTTCAATTTTATGCTCATCTGGGGCGACTCTGTTGGGAACTAACCTATATATCCCATCCCCAGGTGCTCTGTCTTGGAGTCCCATTGCTGCCTGTTCCAGAGAGTGGAGCTGGTATCTAGAGGACGGTGCTAGGTGCCAGCAACAGGCATTGGTGTTTACGTTTACCTGGTGACATTCCAGAGAAGCTGGTGACGTGCCTTTTTTTTTTTTTTTTTTTTTTTTTTTTTGAGATAGGGTCATGCTGTGTTTCCCAGGCTGGAGTGCAATGGCATGATCACGGCTCACTGCAGCCTCAACCTCCCATGTTCAATCAGTTCTTCCACCTCAGCCTTCCAAGTAGCTGGGACTGCAGTTGTGCACCATCCCAACTAATTTTTTTTTTTTTTTTTTGAGACGGAGTCTTGCTCTGTTGCCCAGGATGGAGTGCAGTGGTGCAATCTTGGCTCACTGCAAACTCTGCCTCCTGGGTTCAGGTGATTCTCCTGTCTCAGCCTCCCGAGTAGCTGGGATTACATGCACACACCACCACACCTGGCTAATTTTTGTAGTTTTAGCAGAGGTGGGGTTTTGCCATGTTGGTCAGGATGGTCTTGAATTCCTGACCTCAGACCCCCCCTTGGCCTGGGATTATAGGTGTAATCCCATGGTACTGGGATTATAGGCGTAAGCCACCATGCCCAGCCTCCTCCCAAATAATTTTTGTGTTTTTTATTGAGATGGGGTTTCACCATATTGCCCAGGCTGGTCTCACACTCCTGGGCTCAAGTGATACTCCCATCTTGGCCTCTCAAAGTGCTGGGATTACAGGCGTAAGCCACTGTGCCCAGCCTACCTGCCATTTTATATAAAATTTCCCCCAAATAAATCCACAGTTCACTTCACTGAATCCTACCAGATGAGCCGTGGCTGGTGGTTACTTGGGAAGGCTTGGCTTTGAGATTTACTTTCTCGCAGCCTGTGGTTTTCTGTTTCTGGCGTGTGTGTGTGTGTGTGTGTGTGTGTGTGTGTGTGTGTTCATAGTTTGGTTCACTTTCCTATCATTTCCCTGTTGCAACAATAAGTTGTTTCCCTTACATGTCATCTCTAAATGGAAATAGAACAAAGAAAACAGGACACAAGAAATCAGGGAATTTTCCAAAGGCACATTTGATGTACAAGTGTAAGCAGGAATGAGATGCCGGGGGAGACCGGAATTGCCAGTGTAGACAGCTGTTAGTGGGTGTTATCGGTGGCACTCAGGGAGATGGAGCTGTCTGCGAACTTGCAAAGGAAGAGGACACAGGAAAGCAGAGGGTGCAAGGAAAATTCCGCCTTTCTGTTGCTACTTCAAGTTGCATTTGTACTTGCAGACTTGAGTAAATGTCTGATTTATTCAACTTTACCAGTAGGAGTTAGTTCAAATACATGGGGTAGGACATTTACAACAGTCTGAACACTTCGTCTTTGAATGATTTTCAAGGTGTGAAGACTTGGACTCAACTCTAGCTGCAGGCAGAGGAGTGGGAGGCGCTCCCAGACCACTGAGGATCACGTTGAAATGTTGGGGGTTGGTTGCAGTGTCTTTGCACGCCGCTGAGTCAAGCTGGGTTTTGACACAGCCTGGTTTTATTTAAGAAAAGCTGGAATAAATAACAGGGTCAGGAGTGCATTCGGGTGTCAGGAGTTATGGATAAACAACCACAATCCTGGTATTCACTTGATTTTTATCAGGAGACCACAGCATCTCCCATGCTGTGTTAAATATATTCTAGCAGATCTTGGGGCAAGAAACAAACATTTCTGGTGAAAGCAAACGGTGTAAAAATGGGAGGGGAATAAAGGAAAAGGAAAGGGAAATTCTCATGACACCTTTGAACTTGAACTTCCTGCTTTATTCAGCCAAAGTAATTGAAACCGATGTCTCCTTTCTCCCTAAATTGGATTTTGACTTACATGTGTGGAACCAAGGCGTTTTCTTTTCTCTAAGAGGGTAAGACTCTGCACGTCTTCCTCTCCTTTCTAAAGAACATCTAAGGTAACTTTTTACCTTAGTGACAATAAAGTTAGCAGCAGCACATTGAAGTAGGAAGCACTGGGGGTCTATGGAATACAGTTCAGTAAGTAAGATCTGGGTGCTAGAGGTTGCAGATCTCTCGATATTTACCATCTCACTTTGTTTTCACAGCAAGTCTGCCAAGTCGATAGTCTTGTGACTAGTTGACAGATGGTAACATTAACAAAGAGATTAAGTCACTTGCTCAAGGCCACAGGCTGGTAAGTTATGGAACCAGGATTCAAATCCACACGCACGAATCCACGCTCGTGAAGATTCTGCTTGGGATCACGAAGTATAGTTTGAGCGTCAGCACCATTTGCTGGGCTTCCTTCCATGTCTGTATCATTTTAATGTCTGTAGTAGAGTCAAACTGACGTGTTATAGATGAAAACCAAGGAATTCAGAAAGCTAGGCGAATCCACAAAGCAGTATATCAAATTAAGACAAAAGCAGATTCAATTGAGAAAAACAGAGTCAGGTGCTCCTGGCATGACAAACATTGTTTTTAAAGTTAAATAGTTGAAAAGAAGGATATTACATGCCACTTCTCTTCTAAGTTATTTTATTTGACGTGAAACTCTCTAAAGGGCACAAAGGTTGAGTTGTGTCATTAAGCTGTGCATTCTTCAAGTGTCAGATTTTCAGATACCATAGCTTAACCTTTGCAATGCTATATAGAACCTTGTTCCCAGTTAGCTAAGTTCTTTTTCAACTTTCTTTTTTTCCCCTGCGATGTTGTTCACAGGCAGCTGCAGGCCTAGAGCCCGTCTCATGAAGAGCAGGAAGTACCCAAAGCCACAGCCAGGATTAAAGAGTTGATCTAAACCTTAGATCTTAGCTTCAAGGTTGTAATGTACAGTGAATTTGGTTACATGGAAAAGGAAACAGTAATTGTTGAAGTATGTTTTCTTAAGCTACAGAATAATTTTTGAAATGCTGGCCTTTAATCCACAGACAGGCTCGCGTTTGAGAAAATATTTTCTTGCTGCTCAGGATGAATGCGAGTGTCTGAAGTACTGGATCTTTGAGTTACATTTTGTCATTTTTTCAAAAAATAAAAAGATGACTAGTGTCATACAATAGAGTTTAAAAGGTTGCTTTTTCTAGCTTCCATAACTTTGGTGCCCTGGTTGTGGAATGTTGGAATGGTTTAGTTTCTGGTGCTTCTTACTTAAAATTTGAGACAGTGCCTGATTTAAAAAAAAAAATAGTAAGGCACCTGAGAGCTCATTATACCTAGACTAGAGCTTCACCTCACTGTGCTTGGGTCAGAGGGTGGAGAGTATCAGGGCTGTGAGCACCACACTTGATTCTAGCTTTGCTTCTTTCCAGATCTGAGCATCTGTGCTATTGATTCAACTTCCTCAGTCTCCATTTGTTGCTGCGAGTGCTGAGTGCCACAAGTGATTCCCTCATATGGGAAGTGCCTGACTCACAATTATGCAGTTTGCATGCTGTAGCTACATAGTTTAACCAAGATATTAGATTGTGGATCTAATGATAGAAGCCTGCAACTTCTTATCCACCGAGAAAGCATGCAAGAACTGCTAACTCATGCCCCCATGCCTAACAACATGGGTTTCTCAGCTTTTAAAGGATTAGAGTCATCCATTGGTCTTAGGAACCAAAAGCTTTGGTGCAACTCCAAATAAAAGTAACAAACATGTGTTTTCCCACTGCTATACTAGCACAATTCCCACATGTGATGGGAGGAACCCAGTGGGAGGTGATTGAATTATGGGGGTGGGTCTTTCTGTGCTGTTCTTGAGATGGAACAACCCACACAATCCTCTTTCACCATCCTAGGATTCACAGGTTGTTTTCTTGTCTTGACATTGTCTCAGGATGACTGTAGGATGCTCAAGTTTCTGGACAGATGATGCTGCTCTAAAGCAGTGCTTCCCACACCGTCAGTGGAAATACCAACTTTGTGTTTGTTTACTTCCCATATGCTACAAACTGTTACTTTTATAAAATACAACAAAAATAAATTTCTAGGGAAAAAAGTGAAATGAGAAAACACAAAGAGATACACAACATGAGTTCATGTCTAAAGCCAGTGTCAATTACCAACGCCATTACATTGCTCTGGTGCCTCCTCTGGCCTTCTGCACCGATCTCTCTCCAGTGTGTGACAAGCAGTGCATGGGCTGTCTCGAGTCTATGGACCACATTTTGACTGGCACAGTGATATGGCCTCATAGCACTGGGTTATTAATCCCAACTGTAGTGCAAACCAACAAAGCGTTCTATCACTTGCCAGGAACAGCAGTGGCACTTGCCTTGGAGTCAGACATGCCCGCTGAGAATGCAGTGTCTTGTGTACTCAGGATTATGTGTTCTGGATGAGCACAGAGCTTGGGGGATAATACAGTTGGGCTGTGTCCCCAGCCAAGTCTCATCTTGAATTGTAACTCCCACAGTTCCCACAGGTCATGGGAGGAACCCAGTGGGAGGGGATTGAATTATGGGGGCGGGTCTTTCTGTGCTATTCTTGTGATAGAGAAGGAGTCTCACCAGATACGATTGTTTTAAAAATGGGAGTTTCGGAGGGCGGAGCAAGATGGCTGAATAGGAACAGCTCCAGTCTCCAACTCCCGGCGCGAGCAACACAGAAGACTGGTGATTTCTGCATTTTCAACTGAGGTGCTGGGGTCATCTCACTGGGGAGTGCTGGACAATCGGTGCTGGTCAGCTGCTGCAGCCCGACCAGCGAGAGCTGAAGCAGGGCGAGGCATTGCCTCACCTGGGAAGTGCAAGGGGGAAGGGAATCCCTTTTCCTAGCCAGGCAAACTGAGACACACAACACCTGGAAAATCGGGTAATTCCCACCCCAATACTGCGCTTTAAGCAAACGGGCACACCAGGAGATTATACCCACACCTGGCCGGGAGGGTCCCACGGCCACGGAGCCTCCCTCATTGCTAGCACAACAGTCTGCAATCTAACCACAAGGCAGCAGCGAGGCTGGGGGAGGGGCACCCGCCATTGCTGAGGCTTAAGTAGGTAAACAAAGCCGCTGGGAAGCTGGAACTGGGTGGAGCTCACAGCAGCTCAAGGAAACCTGCCTGTCTCTGTAGACTCCGCCTCTGGGGACAGAGCACAGCTAAAAAACAACAGGGGAAGCAGCAGAGGCCTGTGCAGACCTGAACGACTCTGTCTGACAGCTTTGAAGAGAGCAGTGGAGCTCCCACCATGGAGGTTGAGATCTGAGAACGGACAGACTGCCTGCTCAAGTGGGTCCCTGACCCCTGAGTAGCCTAACTGGGAGACATCCCCCACTAGGGGCAGTCTGACACCCCACACCTCACAGGGTGAAGTACACCCCTGAGAGGAAGCTTCCAAAGTAAGAATCAGACAGGTACACTCGCTGTTCAGCAATATTCTATCTTCTGCAACCTCTGCTGCTAATACCCAGGCAAACAGGGTCTGGAGTGGACCTCAAGCAATCTCCAACAGACCTACAGCTGAGGGTCCTGACTATTAGAAGGAAAACTACCAAACAGGAAGAACACCTATACCAAAACCCCATCAGTACGTCACCATCATCAAAGACCAGAGGCAGATAAAACCACAAAGATGGGGAAGAAGCAGGGCAGAAAAGCTGGAAATTCAAAAAATAAGAGCGCATCTCCCCCTGCAAAGGAACGCAGCTCATCACCAACAACGGATCAAAGCTGGTCAGAGAATGACTTTGACGAGATGAGAGAAGAAGGCTTCAGTCCATCAAACTTCTCAGAGCTAAAGGAGGAATTACGTACCCAGCGCAAAGAAACTAAAAATCTTGAACAAAGAGTGGAAGAATTGATAGCTAGAATAATTAATGCAGAGAAGGTCATAAATGAAATGACAGAGATGAAAACCATGACATGAGAAATACGTGACAAATCCACAAGCTTCAGTAACCGACTTGATCAACTGGAAGAAAGAGTATCAGCGATTGAGGATCAAATGAATGAAATGAAGCGAGAAGAGAAACCAAAAGAAAAAAGAAGAAAAAGAAATGAACAAAGCCTTCAAGAAGTATGGGATTATGTAAAGAGACCAAATCTACGTCTGATTGGGGTGCCTGAAAGTGAGGGGGAAAATGGAACCAAGTTGGAAAACACTCTTCAGGATATCATCCAGGAGAACTTCCCTAACCTAGCAGGGCAGGCCAACATTCAAATTCAGGAAATACAGAGAACACCACAAAGATACTCCTCGAGAAGAGCAACTCCAAGACACATAATTGCCAGATTCACCAAAGTTGAAATGAAGGAAAAAATCTTAAGGGCAGCCAGAGAGAAAGGTCGGGTTACCCACAAAGGGAAGCCCATCAGACTAACAGCAGACCTCTCGGCAGAAACTCTACAAGCCAGAAGAGAGTGGGGGCCAATATTCAACATTCTTAAAGAAAAGAATTTTAAACCCAGAATTTCATATCCAGCCAAACTAAGTTTCATCAGTGAAGGAGAAATAAAATCCTTTACAGATAAGCAAATGCTTAGAGATTCTGTTACTACCAGGCTTGCCTTACAAGAGACCCTGAAGGAAGCCCTAAACATGGAAAGGAACAACAGGTACCAGCCATTGCAAAAACATGCCAAAATGTAAAGACCATCGAGGCTAGGAAGAAACTGCATCAACTAACGAGCAAAATAACCAGTTAATATCATAATGGCAGGATCAAGTTCACACATAACAATATTAACCTTAAATGTAAATGGACTAAATGCTCCAATTAAAAGACACAGACTGGCAAACTGGATAAAGAGTCAAGACCCATCAGTCTGCTGTATTCAGGAGACCCATCTGACATGCAGAGACATACATAGGCTCAAAATAAAGGGATGGAGGAAGATCTACCAAGCAAATGGAGAACAAAAAAAGCAGGGGTTGCAGTCCTAGTCTCTGATAAAATAGACTTTAAACCATCAAAGATCAAAAGAGACAAAGAAGGCCATTACATAATGGTAAAGGGATCAATTCAACAGGAAGAGCTAACTATCCTAAATATATATGCACCCAATACAGGAGCACCCAAATTCATAAAGCAAGTCCTTAGAGACTTACAAAGAGACTTAGACTCCCATACAATAATAATGGGAGACTTCAACACTCCACTGTCAACATTAGACAGATCAATGAGACAGAAAGTTAACAAGGATATCCAGGAATTGAACTCATCTCTGCACCAAGCGGACCTAATAGACATCTATAGAACTCTCCACCCCAAATCAACAGAATATACATTCTTCTCAGCACCACATCGCACTTATTCCAAAATTGACCACATAATTGGAAGTAAAGCACTCCTTAGCAAATGTAAAAGAACAGAAATTATAACAAACTGTCTCTCAGACCACAGTGCAATCAAACTAGAACTCAGGACTAAGAAACTCAATCAAAACCGCTCAACTACATGGAAACTGAACAACCTGCTCCTGAATGACTACTGGGTACATAACAAAATGAAGGCAGAAATAAAGATGTTCTTTGAAACCAATGAGAACAAAGATACAACATACCAGAATCTCTGGGACACATTTAAAGCAGTGTGTAGAGGGCATTTAAATGCCCACAAGAGAAAGCTGGAAAGATCTAAAATTGACACTCTAACATCACAATTAAAAGAACTGGAGAAGCAAGAGCAAACACATTCAAAAGCTAGCAGAAGGCAAGAAATAACTAAGATCAGAGTGGAACTGAAGGAGATAGGGACACAAAAAACAAAAAATCAAAGAATCCAGCAGTTGGTTTTTTGAAAAGATCAACAAAATTGACAGACCGCTAGCAAGACTAATAAAGAAGAAAAGAGAGAAGAATCAAATAGACCCAATAAAAAATGATAAAGGGGATATCACCATGGACCCCACAGAAATACAAACTACCATCAGAGAATACTATAAACACCTCTACGCAAATCAACTAGAAAATCTAGAAGAAATGTATAATTTCCTGGACACTTACACTCTTCCAAGACTAAACCAGGAAGAAGTTGAATCCCTGAATAGACCAATAGCAGGCTCTGAAATTGAGGCAACAATTAATAGCTTACCAACCAAAAAAAGTCCAGGACCAGATGGATTCACAGCTGAATTCTACCAGAGGTACAAAGAGGAGCTGGTACCATTCCTTCTGAAACTATTCCAATCAATTGAAAAAGAGGGAATCCTCCCTAACTCATTTTATGAGGCCAACATCATCCTGATACCAAAGCCTGGCAGAGACACAACGAAAAAAGAAAATTTTAGACCAATATCCCTGATGAACATCGATGCAAAAATCCTCAATAAAATACTGGCAAACCGGATTCAGCAGCACATCAAAAAGCTTATCCACCATGATCAAGTGGGCTTCATCCCTGGGATGCAAGGCTGGTTCAACATTCGCAAGTCAATAAACGTAATCCAGCATATAAACAGAACCAAAGACAAGAACCACATGATTATCTCCATAGATGCAGAAAAGGCTTTTGACAAAATTCAACAGCCCTTCATGCTAAAAACGCTCAATAAATTCGATATTGATGGAATGTACCTCAAAATAATAAGAGCTATTTATGACAAACCCACAGCCAATATCATACTGAATGGGCAAAAACTGGAAGCATTCCCTTTGAAAACTGGCACAAGACGGGGATGCCCTCTCTCACCACTCCTATTCAACATAGTGTTGGAAGTTCTGGCTAGGGCAATCAGACAAGAGAAAGAAATAAAGGGTATCCAGTTAGGAAAAGAAGAAGTCAAATTGTCCCTGTTTGCAGATGACATGATTGTATATTTAGAAAACCCCATTGTCTCAGCCCAAAATCTCCTTAAGCTGATAAGCAACTTCAGCAAAGTCTCAGGATACAAAATTAATGTGCAAAAATCACAAGCATTCTTATACACCAGTAACAGACAAACAGAGAGCCAAATCAGGAATGAACTTCCATTCACAATTGCTTCAAAGAAAATAAAATACCTAGGAATAAAACTTACAAGGGATGTAAAAGGCCTCTTCAAGGAGAACTACAAACCACTGCTCAGTGAAATAAAAGAGGACACTAACAAATGGAAGAACATACCATGCTCATGGATAGGAAGAATCAATATCATGAAAATGGCCATAATGCCCAAGGTTATTTATAGATTCAATGCCATCCCCATCAAGCTACCAATGACTTTCTTCACAGAATTGGAAAAAACGGCTTTAAAGTTCATATGGAACCAAAAAAGAGCCCGCATTGCCAAGACAATCCTAAGTCAAAAGAACAAAGCTGGAGGCCTCACGCTACCTGACTTCAAACTATACTACAAGGCTACAGTAATCAAAACAGCATGGTACTGGTACCAAAACAGAGATATAGACCAATGGAACAGAACAGAGTCCTCAGAAATAATATCACACATCTACAGCCATCTGATCTTTGACAAACCTGAGAGAAACAAGAAACAGGGAAAGGACTCCCTATTTAATAAATGGTGCTGGGAAAATTGGCTAGCCATAAGTAGAAAGCTGAAACTGGATCCTTTCCTTACTCCTTATACTAAAATTAATTCAAGATGGATTAGAGACTTAAATGTTAGACCTAATACCATAAAAGCCCTAGAAGAAAACCTAGGTAGTACCATTCAGGACATAGGCGTGGGCAAGGACTTCATGTCTAAAACACCAAAAGCAACGGCAGCAAAAGCCAAAATTGACAAATGGGATATGATTAAACTAAAGAGCTTCTGCACAGCAAAAGAAACTACCATCAGAGTGAACAGGCAACCTACAGAATGGGAGAAAATTTTTGCAATCTACTCATCTGACAAAGGGCTAATATCCAGAATCTACAAAGAACTCAAACAAATTTACAAGAAAAAAACAAACAACCCCATCAAAAAGTGGGCAAAGGATATGAACAGACATTTCTCAAAAGAAGACATTCATACAGCCAACAGACACATGAAAAAATGCTCATCATCACTGGCCATCAGAGAAATGCAAATCAAAACCACAATGAGATACCATCTCACACCAGTTAGAATGGCAATCATTAAAAAGTCAGGAAACAACAGGTGCTGGAGAGGACGTGGAGAAATAGGAACACTTTTACACTGTTGGTGGGATTGTAAAGTAGTTCAACCATTATGGAAAACAGTATGGCGATTCCTCAAGGATCTAGATCTAGTTGTACCATATGACCCAGCCATCCCACTACTGGGTATATACCCAAAGGATTATAAATCATGCTGCTATAAAGACATATGCACACGTATGTTTATTGCAGCACTATTCACAATAGCAAAGACTTGGAATCAACCCAAATGTCCATCTGTGACAGACTGGATTAAGCAAATGTGGCACATATACACCATGGAATATTATGCAGCCATAAAAAAGGATGAGTTTGCTTCCTTTGTAGGGACGTGGATGCAGCGGGAAACCATCATTCTTAGCAAACTATCACAAGAACAGAAAACCAAACACCGCATGTTCTCACTCATAGGTGGGAACTGAACAATGACATCACTTGTACTCGAGAAGGGGAACATCACACATCAGGGCCTATCATGGGGAGGGGGGAGCGGGGAGGGATTGCATTGGGAGTTATACCTGATATAAACGACGAATTGATGGGTGCTGACGAGTTGATGGGTGCAGCACACCAACATGGCACAAGTATACATATGTAACAAACCTGCATGTTATGCACATGTACCCTAGAACTTAAAGTATAAAAAAAAAAAAGTGAATTGGAAAAATAAATAAATAAATAAATAAATAAATAAATAAATAAATAAATAAAAATGGGAGTTTCTTTGCGCAAGGTCTCTTTTTGCCTGCTGCCATCCATGTAAGACATGACTTGCTCCTCCTTGCCTTCTGCCATGATTGTGAGGCTTCCCCAGCCACATGGAACTGAGTCCAACAAAACCTCTTTCTTTTGTAAATTGCCCAGTCTCAGGTATGTCTTTATCAGCAGCATGAAAATGGACTCATACAGGGGAGCAGAGGAAACTGGACTCCCATCCCATCCTCAAAGTCTGGGGTCTGGTTTGATGGTCAGACAAGAAACAACCCCAGGATGAGTATTATAAAGAAGACATGAGCAAGGTACCAGATACTCCAGAGAAGTCAGGAGAGCCTTCACCAAGGAGGGGATATTTAAGAAAGGTTTTCTTCCTTCCTTCCTTCCTTCACTCCCCTCCTTCCTTTTTTTTTTTTTTTTAATGGAGTTTTGTTCTTGTTGCCCAGGCTGGAGTGCAATGGCACGGTCTCAGCTCACTGCAACCTCCACCTCCCAGGACCAAGTGATTCTCCTGCCTCAGCCTCCTGAGTAACTGGGATTACAGGTGCTCATCAATATGCCCAGCTAATTTTTGTATTTTTAGTAGAGATGGAGTTTTGCCATGTTGGCCAGGCTGGTCTCGAACTCCTGACCTCAGGTGATCCACCCACCTTGGCCTCCTGAAGTGCTGGGATTACAGGCAGGAGCCACCATGCCTGGCCTTAAGAAAGGTTTTCAAAATGGTTAGACATCCATTGGATGGGTGCTGGCAGAATGGGGTCGGTGGATGGTGTTGAGAGTTGGAAAAAGACACCCTAGTGATGCAGGACAGGTGAGCCCCCAGATTGGGGCTTAGCCTGGAAGGGTTCTTGACTTTGCCCAGGAAAGAACTCAAGGGGGAGCCGGTGGTGCTGGACAGCATCTGTTATCGAAGTGGCCGTGCACAGTAGCAGCAGAGGTGCTGTCCCTCCAGAGCAGGGCTACCCCATGGGCAGTGTGCCCACAGCTCAGAGGCAGGGCTGCAGTCGTATTTATACCTACTTCTAATTACACACAAATAAAGGGGCAGATTATCCAGAAATTTCTAGGAAAAGGGTGGTAACTTCCAGGTTTTGCCATGGCAGTGGTAAACTGACGTGGCACACTGGTGGGCATGTCTTATGGAAAGCTGCTTGCACCCTGGCCCTGTTTTAGCTGGTCCTCAGTTTGTTCTGGTATCCAAGACCCATCTATGGAGTCAAGTCCCGCCTCCTACCTCACTAGGCAGGGCAAACATAGGTGAAATGTCCGTAAACTTGGGCAATAGTTAAGACCCTCAAGCTCAAAATTTCCTCCCCTGTGAAATGGAGCTGACGATGCTTGCTTTGTGTGGATATTGAAAGTGATGATGTGCAAAGCATCCACATCTGTGCCTATGCTGTATTCACACAAATAAATGCTAGTTTGTGTCTCTACCCTCGCATTGGTCCAGAGGTCAGGACAATGGGTAAGCAGTCATCCCCTGCTCTTGGGAATGTAATACAGGCTCAGAGGTCATTAGGTATCAGGAGAACTCAGTGAGGGGACTCCTGACGGATGAGTGGGCAGGGTAAGGGCACCTTCAAAGGACAATAGGGCACTTCAGGATGCTTCCCCAGTGAGGGGGAGCCCTCACCTCCCACTGACCTGAAGAAGCAATGGCTTCCAAAGCATGGGGGGATGGAAAGTGCTGAGGGCACCCATGGAGAACAGCAAGCGTGCCGGGTTAAATGAGAGATGTGTGTGGTGGGGGTGCTGTGTGGTGAGGTGAGTATCAAGGGATGGTATTTTAGTTATACCTTGTGATGAGCAAGTAACACAAAAACTATAACAAAAGGCCAAATGTGTTCATTTCTCTACCAGGGTCAAAAGTAAAGGCTACTTGAGAACAGCAGAGGAGGTTCTCTCTGGCTGGTGGCCAGGAGAGATGCTTTCCGAAGGAAGTAACGTTCAGTATAGTCCTTGAATAACCACAAAACAACAAACAGCTGGCACTTTCGAGCGCTTACTAGTTGCCAGGCACTATTCTAAGTAATTGGTACATATGAGCTCATTCATCCTCACAGCTCTATTAAGGGGTGCTAGGGATTGGATTCTGACCTCTCCAAATTCATCTGTGGAAGTCCCAACCCCAGGAACTCTGAATGTGACCTTCTTTGGAAACAGGGTCTTTGCAGCTGTAACTGGTTAAGGTGAGGTCATCTGGGAGGGCCCCTGCCCCGTTGTGATGAGGGTCCTTCTAAGAAGGAGGAAACTTGGGCACAGGTTTGCACGCAGGGAGAATGTGAGGATGGAGGCAGAGATCAGGGTGGATTCTCACAGTCTCGGGATTGCCAAAGATGGCCAGCAGCCATGGGACACGAGGAGAGAGGCCTGGAGCAGAAGAAACCAACCCAGCCCACATCTCAGTCTCAGACCTGGCCTCCAGAACTGTAAGACAACACATTCCTGTTGTTTAAGCTGCTCAGTGTGACACTTCGTTACAGCAGCCCCCAGAAACTAATATAAGGGGGTCATTATTATTGTTCTCTTACAGATCAGGAAACAGGCACAGACAGCTTATGTGTCTAGGACAGTGATCCAGGGCATGGGGTCTGGGGCCAGACTGCAGGGGTGAACCATGCACCTGCTACGTGTTTTCCAGGGGCAGAGACGGCGGGCAGGGATACCAGCTAGGAATCTGCAAGGATGAGGCCAGAAACAAAGGCAGGAGAGGGACTTGGGGGCAGCATGGATGGGAAAGATTACAGAGCTCTGATCTCTAAGACTTGAAGACGCATTTGCTTATACACAGAAAGATGGAATCCTTCCCAGTGTTTTACAAAGCCAACCTAATCCTCATTCCAAAACGTAACAATTCAAGAAAGAAAATAGAGATTATTCTCTTTAACAATTAAAGATCTCTAAATCCGAAACAGACTACTAGAAAATCAAATATAGTACTATGCTGAAAAGATAATGCACCATAGCAAATTAGGGGTTTTATTTCGGGTGATGCAAGGATAGCTCATTATTTAGAAACTTACTAATACAATTCACATGAATTAGCTAAGTAAGGGAACCAATAATTATCCTGATACATCTGCAGAGGCATTTGATAAAACGCAGAGACAGCTGGGAATAAACAGAAAGACCCCGACTTAACGTGAGGGTGAATATCCACCTTCAGCTAATAGTCAATGCTGTCCTGAAGGTGCAGAGGAGAGGCATCCCCATAAGAGTCAGAATCAAGGATTTTAAATATCATTACTCATATTTAATAACCTTCTAGCTAATGCTAGAAGGCAAGAAACAGAAATAAGAGGTGGAAATAATGAAAAGGAAGAGACTAAAATAAACGAGCAGAATGCATAAGAAGAAACCCTAAAACTTTGCTATGATGATAAAAATAAATGGAGAGAAATATGTATTCCTGGGCAAGAATGCTGAGTATTGCAAAGACATCACTTTCTCCTAAATCATAAAAATGCTTAATTCATTTCCCATAGTATGAAGTTTGGAACTAGATAAAAATGATTCTAACCTGCACATAGATGACGAAGCCTGAGAGCCAGTGTGGCGGACTGGGTGGCAGGGGGTGCCTGCCTCAGTCATGCACCCAGAGAACATGGTTCCTCAGCAACCTTGAACCCTGGCCCAGCCCTCAACATGAGACCCCATGCTCTAGGCTCCTGCATGCCATGTACCGGGACATCAGCTGTGGCTCACCTGTGTCCCAGAGTGGGCCTTCCTGTGGCCCAGAAACTAGGACTCCGCTGGCCTGAGCAAACCAGGTGACTCCTCTGCCATTCCAAAAGGGGCAAGGACAGCCTTCTCCAGCAAGGTCTGAGCCCAGGCTGGGGAGGAGTCTTCCAGTTTGCCCTTCCTTATCTTTTCTATCCCAGTCCTAGAGTAGCCTGTATTTTATAGTTAATCTCTTATCATCATCATCATTTATATTAAACTTTCCTTGTTTAAATCACTGTGCAATTTCTGTCCCCTGATTGTACCCAAACTAGTACAACAGGTAAGTATGTTTTGAAAACGAACAAGGAATGACTTTACACAACAAAATTTGTATATAATCTCTCTCTATATATATTCAAATTATATTTGAATAAAATACTTTCAGAAGTCAAGCGTGTGTGTGTGTGTGTGTGTGTGTGTGTGTGTGGTAATTAAGATAGAGGGGTTCACAAGGATATGAACAGACAGGTCATTGGAACAAGATAAAAAGTCAAGGAGACCAAATAAGAAGAAAGATAACATTTCAAATCAGAGTTGAAGAGTGAATTGTTTATTATAACAATTTGTTTAGAGACAACTAGATAGCCATTTAGATAGCCATTTAAAATAAAATTAATTAACTTAAATCCCTAATATATGACTTTCTCTGAATACATTTTAGGCGGTTTAAATATGTCAGTGTAAAAAATGAAACTATGGAAATGCTAGACCACAATATTACATGGATACACATCTGTTTCTATGGTAAAGAATGCCTTTCTAAGGATGAAAACGAAATATCTTTCTTAAAAGAGACGAAGGAAAAGATTGATATTCATGACTGCAGAAACATTTAAACTTTTCCATAAAATTAAAAGATTTCAAAAGCTAACTTAAAATGCAAATAACAAACTACAAAAAATATTTTGGATAAAGGTTACAATTTCAAATATCTAAAGAATTCCTATAAATCAATCAAGTATAGCTAATGTACCCTGTGGAAAAATGGGCAAAGAATAGTCACCATCAATAGCTAGTAATTTTTTGAAAAACAGAAACAGCAAAAACTCATTATTCATCAAACATATGCAACAACAAAGAAATTTCATTTTATGCTAATCCCATAACCAAACCTAGAAAAACAATAGCAGGTGTGGTGGCTCATGTCTGTAATCCCAGCTCTCTGGGAAGCTGAGGCAGGAGGATTGCTTGAGCCCAGAAGTTCAAGCCCAGCCTGGGCAATAAAGTGAGACTTTGTCTCTACAAAAAATCAACAATAAATCAGCCAGGTGGGGTGGCTTTTGCCTGTGGTCCCAGCGACTCAGGAGGCTGAGCTGGGAGGATCACTTGCGCCCAGGAGGTTAAAGTTGCAGTGAGCTGTGATCATGCCACTGCATTCCAGCCTAGGTGATGGAGTGAGACCCGGTCTCAAAATAATAATAATGATGATAATAATAATAATAGCCTGTTAGTGAGAACCCACATGAGCACAGCCTTTTTGGGGATATTTCCGTAACACATATCAAAGTTCTTCAAAATCTGCAAATCTCTGACATAGGAATTCTACGGAGAAGAACTTCGCTTTAGGAAATGGTCAAAAATAAGCTCTAAGACATACAGACAGAGATATTCTTTACAGCACTACTTATAATACTGGAAAATGGCTAACAAATTTAATTCCCAATGATAGGCAATTGGCTAAGTAAAGATAAAAGGCATGGAGTGAATATTTGTGCAGCAATTATCAATAAAGTCACAAAAATCCTTAATGACACATGAAAATGTTTATGGTATATTTTAAATGAAAAAAAATAGCATGTAAGAACAAGCTGCATATATACAAATTATATGCAATTGTTGGATAAAAATATCCAATTCTTTAAAGGGGACTGCAGAGCCAGTATCAAATTGTCAGCTCAGGAAGCACAGGACTTCTTTCTAGAGGTCGTTGTTTTGGGCTGGGTCTTTCCGCAAAGACTTTTCCAGAAAAGGCGGGCATCCCCCCGTCCGTTGACGGCCCCCGAGGTTATCCTCTTGCCTAACTTCCATGGGGGGTTATAAATAGAAGACCCTCTTCCTTCAGAAAGGACAAAGTCTCTCACAGATGGATGTGCTCCTATCTCTGGCAGCCAGACCTCACAACTGGGATCACAGGACTCTTTCTCTTTTCCCATCTCAATGAGCGTAGCGGAAAGTGACAGCAAATGGAACTGTTGGCAGGATTGGTCTCTCAGAGGAATATCATCAAATGGGACACCAGCGGCGCTTGGTAATCAAACCAGAAGCAGCGGTAGGGAAGAGCATTTATAGGTTAGAGGAGACACTGGAGAATTAAGGTGCCTCGGGAGAAGAGTGCAAAAGCCAGCTGACTTCACTAAAACATCTGTCCTTTATGACTCCGAGTTTTTAAAAGCTAATTTTAATTTGGAAGCATTACTGGAGTGCTTGGCTGAGCCCAGTAGATTCCCTTTTTGCTGTTTTGTAGATAAAATGAAGTCACTCATCCCAATAAGGATCATCTTTATCGCTTGTACTGAGCCAAATGAGTAAATGATAATCTTCGAATCAATCAGGGTCCCAGCAGGGAGAAGAATCTCATTCAGATGGTTCCCTGGAAGACATTTTAATAAAGGGATGCCCTTCAAAGGTGGGCAAAGTTAAGCAAAACAACAAGAGAGGCTGAGGCCCCGAGGGAGCGGTGATGGTAAGGAGTAGTACCCTCTTCCCCAGGCCAGGGGGGCAGGAGGAAGGAGTAGCGTTCCCAGTTCCCAGAGCTGCAGATGGTCAGGGCCTTGGACATGGGCTTGGTAAGCATGAGCTACAGGTGCGCAAGGAACAGCCACACTAAGCCTGAGTGTGACAACAGAGGGCGGTGAGAAGAAACGCCTGACCTGACTCCGCTCCTGCTCTCTGCTTCCTGGCCAGTGCCTCTCATGGGCCGAACCCACCTTGAAATGCAACAGCAAGTGAGACTGAGGGATGCTATCCAAGGGACATTGAGGAGTGTCTCCCCAACATTCACGTCCATGCCCAGTCTCAGAACAAGCTTGTTGAGGATAGAGTCTTTAGAGGTGTGATTGGTTAAGGATCTTGAGCTGAAATCATCCTGGATTCAGGGTAGGTCCTAAATCCAATGACTGGTGTCTCTGGATTTAGGAGAGGAGAGGACCCAGACATAGAGGAGAAGGCCATGTGGCTATGGAGACAGAGGCTGGAGAGGTGCCACCACAAGGCGAGGGACAGAGGACAGCCAGGAGCCACCAGAGCCAAAAGGGATGAGCAAGGATCCTCCGTGGAGCCTTCAGAGGGAGCAGGACCCTGCTGCCTCCTAGATTTCAGACTTCTGACTCCCAGGACTGCAAGAGAATACATTTCTGTTGTTTTAAGCCACCCGGTTGGGGTAATTTGTCAGAGCAGCCCCAGCAACTAATAGCAGTCATGAGTGCCAGCCTCCCATGGCACAGAGTAGGGCCCTGCAGTGGGGGCTGCAAGGGTCTTAACTGACAGTAACCTTACAACCCTCTCCCAAGGGAAGGAGGCTACTGGATTGCTTCTGTACATTGGTTGCAAGCAACAGAAATGAACTCTGGCCAATGACAATGAAAGGAGCTAAAAGGGAGTTCACAGAATTGGAGAAAGGGATGAGAAATAAGCACTGGAAATAGGGAGACTTGGAAACTCGGGGGCTTGGATGCCGGCGCTACGGGGAGCAGTGCTGGAGCAGGAGCTTGCAGGTCGGGACATGAGGACCCCAGAACAGCCAACATGATCTTGTAAAAGAACAACCAAGTTGGAGGACTCATAGTTCTCAATTTCAAAACTTATAAAGCTATAGCAATCAAAACAGTGAGGTGCTAGCATAAATACAGACATATAGCTGCTCATTGGAAAGAATGGAGAGCCCAGATTATAGACTCTCATTTATGGCCAGTTGACTTTCCACAAGGAAGCAAAGACAAGTCCATGGGGAAAACAATCGTCCTTTCAACAAATGGTGAGAGAAAATTCAATATCCACACGCAAAAGAATGAAGTCGGATGCCCACCTTATACTATATTATACAAACATCAACACCAAATGGAACACAACCCCGAGGTAAGAGAGAAAACTATAAAACTCATAGAGGAAAACATAGGCATAAATCTTCATGACTTTGGATTAAACAACGGTTTCTTAGATCTGACACCAAAAGCACAAGGGAGAAAGGAAAAAAAATAGATACGAGTTTCATCAAAATTTAAAACAGTTTTGTGCCCCCAAAATATACTGTAAAGAAAGTAGAAAGTCAATCTACAGAAGAGTGCATTTGTAAATCATACATGTGATAAGGGGCTTGTATCTATAACATATAAAGTACTCTTATGACTCACAAAAAACGTGCCTTTTGAACATGAAAAAAGGATCCAAATAGACATTTATCCATAGAAGACATATAAAAGGCCAATCATCATATAAAAAGATTCTCAATGTTGGCCAGGCACGCTGGCTCACGTCTGTAATCCCAGCACTTTGGGAGGCCGAGGCAGGCGGATCACGAGGTCAGGAGATCAAGACCATCCTGGCTAACACGGTGAAACCCCGTCTCTACTAAAAGTACAAAAAATTAGCCAGACATGGTGGTGGCCGCCTGTAGACCCACCTACTCGAGAGGCTGAGGCAGGAGAATGGCATGAACCCAGGAGGTGGAGCTTGCAGTGAACTGAGATGGCACCACTGCACTCCAACCTGGGCGACAGAGCAGGACTCCATCTCACACACACACACACACACACACACACACACACACACACACAAAAGATCCTCAATGTTATTTGTCATTAAGGAAATGCACATCAAAGCCACAATGAGTATTACTTCACCCCACTAGGATGACTATAATAAAAAGAGACAGACAATAACAAGTGTTGGTAAGGGTGTAGAAAAATTGGAACCATGATACATTCCTGTTTTGATTTTAAGTGGTGCAGCACTTTGGAAGACAATTTTGTTTGTTCTGCAAAAACATAAGCATGGAGTTACCACATGATCAGCAATTTGACACCTAAGTATATACCCGAGAGAATGGAAAGCATACATCATGTAAAAAACATGAACCTGTATGTTCAAAATAGCCCAAAGGTGGAAAAGCCCCAAATGTTCACCAATAGACAATTGAATAAACCAAACATGGTATTCTATACAATGGATTATTATTCAGCCATAGAAAGGAATATAGTACATACGCTACAGTGTAGATGAACCTTGAAAACATGCTGAATGAAATAAACCAGCCACAAAAGACCACAAATTGTAGGATTCCATTTACATAAAATGTTTTGAATAGGTAAATCTGTAAAGTCAGAAATAGGTTAATGAGGCTGGGCGTGGTAGTGTATGTAATCCCTGTAATCCCAGCACTTTGGGAGGCCTAGGTGGAAGGATTGCTTGAGGTTAGGAGTTCAAAACCAGCTTGGGCACCATAGTGAGATCGTGTCTCTATAAAAATTATTTTAAAAATTAGCCAGGTGTAGTGTCACATGCCTGTAGTCCTAGTGAGTTGGGAGGCTGAGGCGGGAGGATTGATTGAGCCCAGTAGTTTGAGGCTGCTGTGAGCCGTGATTACACTTCTGCACTCCAGCCTGGGCAACAGAGCGAGAGAAAAAAAAAAAATCTAAAAAAAAAAAAAAAAGTGGTGAACAAATGATTCTGAGTCCTAGGGAGAGGTGGAATCAATAACAACTGCTGTTAATGAAGATGTCGTTTCTTTCTGTTGTGATGAAAATGTTCTAAAATCAGATAGATTGGGGATGGTTGTACAACAATGTGAATCTACTAAAACCTACTGAATTGTAAATTTCAAAGGGATGAGTTTTATTGTATGTGAGTTATGGCTCAATAAATTTATTTTAAAATGTCTAGCCCTTTGAGAATAATTTATTTTTCGCAATCTTGCCAAGATCTTTGTACAAAATATGTATTTTAATAAAACCATTTGGAGGTCTTGGAATTTCCCACGAGCTTCAGCTCATATTACAGTCACTTACTACACAATTGATTTTCTTCTAGGTTGGGTCACTTGTGTTTATTTTCCTGTGGGGTGTCCTCAGCAGGAAAAAGAGGATCTTTTTTTTGGCACTGTGGTAAAATTTCTTCGTGTTATATTTATAGAAACATAAATTCTTTTAAAATAAATGGTAATGTCACATTGGTCTTTGTTTCTTTACCCTTTTAAATATACCCTAGCATCCTAGCTTTTTTTTTATTTTTTACCTCTCAGTAGTGAAATAAAGTATTTTTTGTTTATAAACATCAAAGGTTGTTTTTAAACAGGAGAATTGCTTGAACCTGGTAGGCGGAGGCTGCAGTGAGCCAAGATTGCACCACTGCACTCCATCCAGCCTGGGCAACAGAGTGAGGCTGTCTCAAAAAAAAGAAAAAGGCTCTTTTTAAAAAAAATTCATGCCACTCACATATTGTAAATCTTTTTTAATACTTCTGGTTTAGAATTAATCAATCAGTGTAAAATGATCCATAACACCACATCGTATAAGAAGGACGTGATCTCTGGGGCTCCGTAGAATATTTGTCACCATAACTAGCAATTTATCAAAGGAATATAAATTAAAAATAAAAACTGCATGCTTCGTAAGTGCATGACTCATTTATGAGTGGAGAGAAATCTCTAGGATAGGGTATTTTTTCTTCGAGGCTAGAATATTTAAAGCTGCATTTCACAATGAAGTTTGGTTTACATGGGTCTTTACTATTTGAAAATATCTGTGGGTGGTTTTAGGCTAAAATAATCATCCATTTCTAAAACCTTGACATCAGGTTTTATGCAGTAATCAAGTTTACTGCTTGTGTGAACAGTACACGTGTCCTCCCTTTGGGAGCCCTGACTTTGATACTTCCGAATCCCTTGTGCCTGAAGCAGGCTTTGGTGAGTTCTTCCCATCTGGGTTTATGTCTGTGACCATTTTGCAGTTCATGTTAACAAGGAGCTTTCAGTGAGAGAACGTGCGCTTTGCACTCCCTTCCCTGAGTCCTGCTATGCTAAGTAGTCTCTGTGCTAATCGTCACAGAAGAGATGCTCATATAATGCATGGCACATATTGGGACCTCTTGGGAATGAAAGAGAATGCTCTTCACAAGTCGCAGGACAGCAGGTGCCAGCCAGGACAGTTTGAGCAAACCAGGATGCATCACCACACTGGTCCTGGGGGAACCCCCCGTCTGAGGATCATCTCCACATTGAGGCCACCTGACCTGTGCCAAGCATTAAGCTAACACTTTGGGTGTGGTGTGTTTCCTGACCTCCCATAACAACCTGATGAAGTGGGTGCCACGACATCTCTACTTAGAATGAGGAAGCCATATATAACATACATGCCTGCAGGATTCCATCCATTGATCACGTCCTCTTTAGATACTCCCCATGGATTCTTCCCCTATTCCCCCACCCCTCTCCGTCTATCTGTGTGTCTCTCTCTCTCTCTCCTCTGTCTCCTTTGCAAGCTCATCCTTCTCTTCAGGGCCATTCAATACAGGGTTCTTCAAGGCATGGTCCTAGACCACTTCGTTCTCCTGTCTCCCATCTCACTCACCCACATGGCTTCACTCAATACCCATATGTGGATAACTTACAAACGTACATCTCTAGTGCAGTTACTGAATATCTGCTTTGCGATGACTCAAAGGTATCTCCAATCCAGCATGTCACCTGTTCACTCTCATCCCGATAGTCAAGTCTTGCCTATGAACCTTCTACATATCTGTCAAATCCGACCACTGTTCTCCATTTCTAACCCCATGCTGGAGCAGGCTCCTTCATCCTTCCCTTGGACTATTGTAATCACATCTGTATTCCTCCAATCTGCACTCCACAGAACTCCCTCCTGCCCAAAGCCCTCCAGTGGCCTCCCAGTACTTTCAGGACAAACACGAAACTCTGTCAACAGTGCCTATAACACCTTGCATGACAGGGCTCTTCTTTACCTGTCCTGGCTATTGCAGATCAATTCATTCAATCTTCCTCTGACCCCCGTCTTCTGGTTGTGTAGATCAGAGTGGTCCACCGAGGTACGGCTGATGGCACAGTCAGGACATGCACACCGGGGTCTCCATCCCAGGCATTAAATAAGGCATTTACATGGATGGTGTGGCCTTGCGGCTGACACATTTTGACATATTTGTGCTTTCTCTCTCCCCTTAGCAAGTGTGACTATGAAATCCTACTGTTTTTGTGTTCTCCAAGGCTGTCGTAATAAGTACTGTAGTTGGGCGGCTTAGACCACAAAGGTGCATTCTCTCATTCTTCTGGGTGCCAGACATCTGGAATCGAGGTGCTGTGGGGTTGGTTCCCTCTGAGCGTGTGAGGGAGAATCTACTCTGGGCCTCTCTTCTGGGTCCTGGTGGCCTCGGACACCCTCCCTGTGGCTTCACGCTGTCTGTCTGCTGTCTGTGCATATCTGCCCTGTGTCCAAACATCATACTCGATGAGGGCCCATCTTAATGACATCATCTCCACTTGGCCTGCCAAAGACTCTATTTCCAAATAAGGACAATTTCACAGGGATTGGAGGTGAGGACCTATGGAGGGTGGGGAGAGGCAATTCCGCACACAACATCTGCCTTATCCTGCAAGCCTGGTTGAGCCCAGCACTCGGGCCCTCACTCAGCAGCACTTACAGAGTGCCTGGAACCCGTCTAGGTGTTGCCGCATGTCAATGTACACAGTGGACAAATCTCCGCATGCGGTGGAGACAGAGAAGGATGGAGATCCAGGGAAGGGGTGCTGTGATTTCAGACGGCACCCTCGAGGAGGGCCTCACTGAGGAGGTGACATCTAAGCAGGGGCTGGGGACTCAGGGCAGCCATATTTTTTCCAGATGGAAGAGGGTGAGGTCCAACCAAGGGAAATAGCAACCGCAGAGATGCCCAGGCTGGAACGTCTGGCCTGTTCAGAAACTGCAAGGAGGCGTTCAGGCTGGGGACGGACGAAGCCAGGGGCAGGGGGTGCAACCGTCTGAAGGGGAATGGAGACCTGGCAGGCTTTGTGGCCTTGGAGGCGATCATGGCTCTTACTCTGGGAGAGAGAATTTGGAAGCCTGCAGTGTTGGGAAGACTGGGGATGGGGACAAGAGCAGTAGTGGGGAGGCCGGTGGGGAGGCAGCTGCCTCATCCAGGCAGGAATCCAGGTGGCTTGGACCCGAGTCCATTGCCTTCATGAGCCCTCCCTCCACAGCTGGTTTCCCAGCCCTGAAAGCTGGTCTCACTGCTCACCACTTGTTTGTTGCTCCTGGCATGTGTTTAACACACAGCAGTTATGTGACTCTTGGATGCTGACATGCTGGTAGCCGCTGGGGCTGAATGACAGGTCCAGGTTGGCCCGTGTTGAGCAGGGAACTCAGGCCCAACTGTGGACTCTCTGGGTAGCCATGACCTGGGAATCGCAGGGCACCAAAGCCTCCAGTTCTTCCTCATGAGCTGCCAAGGAGGCTCTCCCACAGCCTGACATCCTGGACCCCAGAGAAGCAGGAACCTTGGGCAGTGCCAGAGGACTGTGGAGGCGGGTGTGTGCTCTATGAGGAGGTCGGAGTACACGGCTGTGTGGCTGTGGGGTTGTCACAGCTGCACCTGCCCCTCCATCTAGAATGGCAGCTCACATCTGCAAAGGGAGATGCAGGAAGGGTCCAGGGTACTTCTGAAAAAGAGAGCAAAGGCTCAGTCTGTTGATGCCTCACCTCCTATGATAGGAAAGTCAGCACAAGAAGGGGGCACAAGAGAAAGTCTCCTGGGAGTCTCTCCTGAGGAATCATGGACAAACAGCAGACACTGCTCCTGTCTCGACAGAGCCTACCGTCTAGTGTGCAGCACAGACATCCGGGAAGCAGCCACATGCATGTAAGCAGAGCCTGTGATGAGGGACACAAAGGGAACATCCAGGGAGAGCGAGAATGTCACACGGCAGCAGCCAAACCACATCTGTGGATGTGGGCAGGCTTCGGGGGAGGCATTGACTGGGCTGTGGGCTGCAGTGGCTCTGGGCTGCTGTTAGTGACACATAGGGAGTCAGGGCATGAATTTCATGGGTCGCAACCAGCACATTTTATAAAAATGAAGTATTAATAGAACAGAATAGATAATAAGAGATTGCATGGCACAGACAACATGCTGCTTTGTGAAACTTTTGTTTCAGTTACACATACACACACGCATACACACACATACACATATGCACAAACACATAAACACACAGACACACACATACACATATACACAAATGCACACACATACACACATACACATATACACACAATATATGCACACACACATGCACATACATACACATATACACAGATGTACACATGCACATAAACACACACATGCACACACATATATACACATAAACAAACACATACATGCACATGCACACAATACATGCACACACATACATGCACACACATATATACATATACACACACCCATACATACACATAAACACATACACATATACACACATACACACATAAACTCACACACAGGTGCATACACATGCACGCACAGACACATAGACACACATACACACATATACACATATACATGCACACATGCACACACATACGCATGTACATAGACATGCAAACACACATGCACACACATACACAAAATACACACACATACCTGTACATATACACACATAAACACACACATACACACACACACACACAGTTGTGATAAAAATGCTCTTCCGGCCAGGCGCGGTGGCTAAATAAAGCCTGTAATCCCAGCACTTTGGGAGGCCCAGACGGGCGGATCACGAGGTCAGGAGATCGAGACCATCCTGGCTAACACGGTGAAACCCTGTCTCTACTAAAAAAATACAAAAAATTAGCCTGGCGTGGTGGCGGGCACCAGCTACTCTGGAGGCAGAGCCAGGAGAATGGCGTGAATCTGGGAGGCGGAGCTTGCAGTGAGCCGAGATTGCGCCACTGCACTCCAGCCTGGGCGACAGAGCAAGACTCCTTCTCAAAAAAAAAAAAAAAAAAATGCTCTTCTGACCATAGGCTGCACTCTGAAATGTTTGGAAAGTGCTGTTTTGAAGGAAGAGTGAGAGGGAGAGGAAGTGGCATGGGTGCAGGGACGAAAGGCACTGTGTGTAGAGTGGACAGGCCACAGGCCGTGGGCCGGCGGACAGGAGGCTGGCACAGCCACGGCCTCAGAGGAAGGGGAGGCTCTGGCAGGGCCAGCACTGCAATCCCAGGTGGCCTGAGCTCCTCACAACAGCGGAGCCGGTGATGGGGAAACAGCAGGAAATGCCACAAGGAGGGGACCATCCAGGAAGGAGGAAGGGCAGGGCCGTGCAGACATGCAAAGGAGGCCGATCAGAAACAGCAGGGCAAACCCAGGGGTGAGCAGCCAGGACCTCAAAGTCCTGGCAGCGAAGGAGCTTGTCACTGAGTCGATGGAGCTGCCTGAGAACACAGGAGGCAAAGGCAGTGGGTGAGAGATGGTCATGGAGCTCGGGGGCTTGAGATGCCGAGGCCCCTTTCTCTTTGACAGTGAAACAGGTCCTGAAACCTAAATCTGCACATCCCCCATCTCCACAGAACTAGCTGAAATGTTGGCTTTACTTATTTGGTAATTTCAGGAAACGCGTTTCACCATGATGGCATTATTTTGCCTAAGTAAGTAACCCCCACCCCGTGCGCAATTACAACAGGTCAATGGGTCGATGTTTAAAACTCAGTTCTGGTTTTTCTTTTTCAACTACATCTCAAATTCAGCCATGACATTGCCACACAGCTGCCCTTGGTGGAGGTCAAATAACAGCCACCGCCTCATTTCTTAAGCATTTAGGCTGTATTTCACTGATCTGAAGACTAAATCTTTCATCTCTGATGTCTGCGTGGGCTTTGTTCCCGATGGCGTCTTAGAATTGCTGTTGGGCAGGTCACTGTGGTGACAAGGTGGTCATCACAGCCTGCCCAGGCTCACACGTGGTCGTAGCTGTTCATCAGTGACTTGTGTATGCTGTCAGCACTACAGGTGTTGAGTTTAGTCATTGTTGAAGTGTTATAAAAAAAAAAAAAAACACTTTGGTTTGGTTTTGAAAAGCAGGCCTCGGTAGGCTATCAAAAAGGCAAATATTTGTCTTAAGTGGAATGACTCCAGTTCCACATTTTTTTCTTCCAAAGCAACATCCAAGGGCTTTAGGGAATCCAGGAAGACATCCACAAATAGATGAAGCTGAGATTCGAGCACAAGGATGAGCCCCCACGTGCCAAGCAGTGCCAGACTTGGCCAAAGGCACCGTCCTGGCTCTCAGAAGAGATGAGAGAAACTTACAGCCAAGAGTGGTGGGGTAGCTGGCTCATGTACCACAGGAGATTATGATGAAGACGTCGTGTCAGACTGTATTTGGCAGGGACCTTTCTTCCTTAATGTTATTTTGTAGCGTTAAAATAATAATCATTTATCTTGCTCACAAATCTTCAATGTGTGCAGGGCTCAGGGGGACAGCTTGTCTCTGTTCCGTGAGGTGTCAGCCTGAGCCGCTTGCCCTGGCTTGAAGGATTTACTTCTAGCTTGGCGGGAGTGTGGCCGGTGCTGAGGGCTGGTGGCCTTGGTTGCTTTCCACATGGGCCTCTCCAGAGGCTGCTTTAGCTTCCTTACAACATGGCAGCCAGGGCATGAAAAGAGCAGGCATCCCGAGAGAGAGAGTGGAAACTGGCAGGGGGTCACTCCCACCATAGTCTACTGGTCAAGCCATAATAGAACCCAGTATCAAGACATGGTTCCCCAAGGTCATGTCCTTTGCAGCAACATGGATGGAGCTGGAAACCATTATCTTAAGTGAACTAACGCAGGAACAGAAAACCAAATACCACACGTTCTCACTTATAAGCAGGAGCTAAACATTGAGCGCACGTGGACACAAAGAAGGAAACAGACACTGGGGCTTACTTGAGGGTAGAGGGTAGGAGGAGGGAGAGGATTGAAAAGGTACCTATTGGGTACTGTGCTTATTACCTGGGTGACAAAATAATCTGTACACCAAGCCCTTGCAACTCTCAATTTACCTACGTAACAAACCTGCACATGCACCCCCGAACCTAAAATAAAAGTTAAAAAAAGACATAGTTTCCTGTCTGTTTTTAAAACATACTGATTTATAATTCACAGGCCATAACATTCACCCTTTAAGGTATAAAATTCAGTGACTTTTAGTATATTTATAAGATTGTGCAACCATCACCACTATCCAATTCTAATACATTTGTATTACCCCCCCCTCAAGAAACCCCATACCCATTAGGAGTCATTCCTCACCTCCTCCTTTTAGCCCCTAGAAACGACTAACCTACTTTCTGGGTCTGTGGATCTGCAAAACCTCAACGTCTTGTGTAAATGAAATCAGATGATCGGCGGCGTTTCTTTCGGTGTGCCTTCTTTTAATTGCCGTGATGGTTCCAAGGCTCATCTCTGTTGCAGCGTGTGTCAGCACTCTTCTCTTTTTTATGGCTGAATGACATTCTGTTGTAGGGGATGTCACTTACTGATTATCTGTTTATCAAGAAGGACACTTAGATAGTTTTGACATTTTGGCTATTACAAAGACTCTGTGGACATTTATGTACCAGTTTTTGTGTGGCCACAGGCCTCCAATTTTCTTGGGTATGTACCTGGGAGTGAAATTGTGGAGTCATATGATAACTCTACATTTATTTTAATTTTTAATTTAGGTTCAGGAGTACGTGTGCAGGTACGTGTTTGTTATATAGGTAAACTCATGTCATGGGGTTTGTTTGACAGATTATTTCATCACCCAGGTACTAAGCCTAGTACTCAACAGTTCTTCTTATGGCTTCTCTCCCTCCTCCAAATCCCCACCCTCAAGTAGGCCCCAGCGTCTGTTGTCTCCCTCTTTGTGTCCATGTGTTCTCATCATTTAGTTCTCACTTATAAGTGAGAACATGTGGCATTTGCTAAGGATAATGACCTCCAGCCCCATCCATGTCCCTGCAAAGGAAATGATCTCATTCTTTTTTTGGCTGCATAGTATTCCATGGTGTATATGTACCACATTTTCTTTATTCAGTCTGCCATTGACGGACATCTAGGTTGATTTCATGTCTCTGCTATTGTGAGTGGTGCTGCAATGAGCATTCACGTGCCCGTGTCTCTATGGTAGAATGATTTATATTGCTTTGGGTGTATACCTGGTAATGGGATTGCTGGTTGGAATGGTAGTAACTCTATGTTTAAATTTTTGAAGAACTGACAAACTATTTTCCACAGTGCCTGTACCATGTTATAATCCCACCGGTGATGTAGGAAGATTCCAGTCTCCCTGCCTGCCTGCCATCACTTATGAACACTCTTTTTGATTGTCGGCATTCTAGTGGGTATAAAGTTATGTCTCATTGTGTTATTGATTTGCATTCAAATAATGATTAATGGTGTGGAGCATCTTTTCATGTGCTTGTTGGCCAGCTTTCTGTCTTCTTTGGAAAGAACAGAAAAATGTCTATTCAGATCCTATGGCTGCTTCTTAGCTGGCTTTTCTGTCACTTTGTTACTGACTTGCAAGAGTTCTCTATTTGTTTGAGATATGAGTCTCTTATCAGAAATGCAATTTACAAAAACTTTTTCCCATTACATGAGTTGTCTTTTCTTGATGGTGTCCTTTGAAGTGTACAAGTTTTTAACTTTGACGTTGTCCAACTTACCTTTTTCTTTTGTTGTATATGCTTTTGGTTTCATTTCTAAGAATGCATTGCCAACTCAAAGTCATGAAGACTTACCCTTCTGTTTTCTACTAAGAGTTATATTGCTTTAGTTCTTACATTTAGGTCTTTGATCCATCCTAAGTTAATTTTTGTGTCTGGTGTGAGGTAGGAATCTCACTTATTTCTGTGGATATCCAGTTGTCCTAGAAACATCCACCGAAAAGACTATTCTTTTCCCCAATTAGTTGTCTTGGCACCCTTCTTAAAAATAAATAGGCCATAAATATGAGGGTTTATTTCTGGACTCTCAATTCCATCCCGTTGATCTCCATGTGTATCCTTATGCTATTACAATGCTGTGTTGATTGCTGTAACAGTGTACTGAGTTTCGAATTCAGAAAGTTTTAGGCCTCCAACATGGTTATTTTTTAAAAATTGTTTGGACTATTAGGGGTCCCTTGCATTTTAATGTGAATTTTAGGATCATTTTGTTGATTTCTGCAAGGAAGCCAACTGTAACATTGATAGAGATTGCCTTGAAGCTGTAGAACAATTTGGGGAGTATTGCCATCTCAACAATATTAAGCCCTCCCAACCACAAACATGAGATATTCTTTCCATTTATCTAGGTCTTTAATTGATATTTTAGACAGTGTATATACCTTGTACTTCTCTTAAATTTATTGCTAGATATTTAATGCCTTTTGATGCTATTGTCAATGTATTTGTCTTCTTACTTCCATTTTTGGACTGTTCATTGCTAGTGTGTAGAGATTTTTTTTGAGTTTTACATGTTGATATTTTGTCCTGCAAACTTGCTGAGCTCATTTATGGACTCTAATTTTTTTTGTGGACACCTTAGGATTTCTTTTTTATTTGCAAGATCATGTCATCTGTAACTAGAGATAGTTTTACTTCTTCCTTTCTATCTGGAAGCCTTTCCCCTCCCAACCCCACTTCTTATACAGAAGAATGTCAAAATACTTGGGGTTCTGTTTGAAAACCATCAACCTAATTAGTAGTGGTATATAATTAATGGTGCATCTTAAAATGGACAGCATCTAAGATTTGAAGATGTATAGCTGATACAACCGGTTATTTTAAATATAGCTCATTTTACTTTTCACGTTTCCAAGAGACAGATGCTATTATGGTCTCCATTTCACAAATGAGGATCCTGAGGCACAAAAAGGCTACACCACATACTAGAGGTGATCCTGTTGTGAGACGGTGGGGCTGGGATTTAACCCAGATCATCTGGCTCCAGCTCTTGTCCTCTATTGATCTCTAAGTCGTCACACTCAATCCACTGTATTAAATAAGGTACGCCGCCTGTGAAAGCAACCGTCATTTCCCCAGCACCTGCGTCCTCCTCCTCAGGAGAAGAACACCCAATCCACTGTATTGAATAAGGTACGCCGCCTGCGAAAGCAACCATCATTTCCCCAGCACCTGCGTCCTCCTCCTCAGGAGAAGAATAACAGTTCCCAAACAGCTTGCACTCCCCTCTTGTAATATATATTTACATTTTGATGAATAATAGACATCCTGCCTGGTCACTTTGAAACTTGACTTTGACTGTACTGAGGCCCATCTCATTCTCAAATTTCCTTGTGAACTAGTAGTGTGTGCCATGTCATGCTTTTGCCATCTTTGGACTATTTAGGGTGTTGCCTTTAAGAGGCACTTGACTTTAGACCATTTTCAGATGAAATGGGTGGAGCTTGGGTGGAGCTCTCCGTTCTGAGAGAAGAAAAATATCACGTGCAAGTTGTTGAGGCTTGTAACTTTTTACAGTATATCTCCTGCATGCAAAACCTTCTGTGGCCAGGTGTGTTGGCTCAAACCTGCAATCCCACTACTCTGGGAGTCGAGGTAGGAGGATTGCTTGATCTCAGGAGTTCGAGACCAGCTGGGCAACACAGTGAGACCCCATCCCTACAAAAAAATTTAAAAAGCCAGGCATAGTGGTACACATCTGTGGTCCCAGCTACTCAGGAGGCTGAGGCAGGAGGATCACTTGAGCCCAGAAGTCAGAGGCTACAGTGAGCCAGGTTTGTATCCCAGAACTATAGTCTGGGCAGCAGTATGAGACTTTGTCTCATAAAAGAAAAAAACCATTTGCAATTAGACTCCTGAGCATGGAGTGCTTGTTTTAATCAGCACCATCTCGGTGTCAAGTCTAAGAGACTGCAGATATTTAAATTACTACATAAAAGAACTGTGGATTCTCTTTAGAAAGAGCACAACTCAATTCTGTAATTCCAGTTTTATGTTAACAATGTCTACAATTTTAATGTTTTTCTAAAAAAAAAGATTTTTCTGTGGTACTGGGAAAACAGACGAATCTCCAGAACTGAGTCCTACCAACAGATATTGCAAGTATCCGTTAGGAATTACGCTTGTCTCCACAAAACAAAAACTTGACTCTAGTGGCTTTACCAAGTAGTAGGGGTTTGTTTTGCTCACATAACAAGAAGTCACGAGATGGAAAAACCTGGACAATGCAGCAACTCCATTATCTTCCCGCTCCACCCTCCTTATGCATGACTTTCATATCCATGGTGACCTCATGGCTGCAAGAAAGCTGTCACACCTCCAGACTTCCATCTATTCCAGGTAGAAAAAAGAAGGAAAATCCCAGATGGGAACTAAAGAAAGAAAACAAAACTTTATGGCATTATCAGTCTCTACGGCCTTTTGAAAAATTTTAAGGCAATGTTGAACAGCTTTAGAAGTTGTGTAGAAGGTAGGTGATTTGTAGAGGCTTAATGCCAGATTGCAAGAAACTCTTTAGAGTTCAGACAATGGCAGAACACGGCTCTGTTTATTTACTTGGGGAATATAGAAGGAAATGTCAATATTTATGTCAGGCAAACATGAGGCATCGGGTAGGTAGAGAAATCATTATTACTCCCCCTTGTTCACTGCACATGGGCCATGTCTCGTAAATGTACCAAGCAGACTCTCACCTCTGGTTCTGCCAGTGCTTTCCCTTTTGTCTGAACTATTATTTCTCTCTGGGTGTCAGCATGGCTCATTCTCTCACTTCCTCTGGATCTTGGTGTGTGCTGGTTACTGACCTGTCAACTCTCAGCTAGAAACCTGCCCTCTGATGCTCTGCTCAGCATTCCTGGGCCGGCCTCTGCAGAGCATGCTTCTTCTCTGCCAACCAGTTATGTTAGGCAGGGGCTCGGTGCTAGAGAGAAACTATGAGGTTCAAGAAGGGCCTCCTCCTCCCTCTTTGCTTGCTGTCGCTGTTGCAGCCACCCCAGCAACAGCACTGTCTAGCCAGGTTCACTTCACCCCAAAATCAGCAGTGAATCCAGCTCCTAGCTTCTTTAGCACTCCCAGAAGCAACCTCTGATAGAATAGAAGTGGGACTCCTCCTCAAGCTCCTTAGGTTCCTGCATTCACTGAATAGCACCCCCTCTTCAGGGACCTAAGCCATGGCTCCAAGGGCTCTTCCTCTGAGCTTCTAAGTGCTCATCACCCATCTCTTTCCCTGCTCTCCAGCCTAGGGTGGCAGTCGCATCTGTGGTTACCATTGCTGGGTTCCTTTCTGTTCCCTTTTGGCTGTGTCAGTCCTCCAGCACCCTTGTTACCCATTTCCTGTATTAGATCCTCTCTGCTGAAATACATGCTGTGACCTCTGTCATAGGGCCTGAATCTAGACTGATACACTGCTCAAGTGACACCTTTGCAAAGAGGACTTCCCTCATTACCCAGTCTAAAGTAATACCCAATTTGTCATTCTTTGTCCCCTCTCTGCCTTTTTTTCATAAAATGTATCTCCACATACGCATACATTTAAGTTCCTGTGTACCATAGACTGGGTGGCTTACAGAATAGCAATTTGTTTCTCACAGTTCTAGAGGCTGGGAAGTCCAAGATCAAGGCACTAGCCTATGCAGTTCCAGGTGAGGGCTCTCTTCCTGGCTTGCAGATGGCTGCCTTCTCACTGTGTCCTCACGTGGTTGACAGCAGAAGAGCTGGCTCTTTGGTATCTCTTACAAGTAGGGCACCAATTCTATTCTGGAGGTCCCACCCTCATGACCTCATCTAAACCTAATTACTTCCCCAAAACCTCATTTCCTGACACCACTGCATTGGGGGGCAGGGATCTGACATGTGAATTTTGGGGGAGAATATAATTCAGTCCATAGTAGATTCTCTTTCCCTTTAGTGATTTCTGTTGAATGACACATTCCGTTTTCCTTTCAAGCTTTTTATGATTTTTTTTTTTTTTTAAACTGCTGGATTGATTCTCGTAGATGCTCTAACCTCTCTACAAAAGAATGCATCTCAGGGCAAATGACATTTCCCTGCAGATTCAATTAGTTATGAAGGAACATGGGATCTGACAGCAAGAGTTGGGATAAGGCAATATGCCAGCTGTTCATACCCACATTCTTGATTATTCTGCAGAATAGATTCATTTTGAAGTCCCTTAAAAGCATTAATACATCACAAGGGCATAAATTCTCTATTTCTCATGTATCATATCTTCAAAAAACTGAATTCTTATTAATTTTTTACTTTGCCTTTCTTGATTTAAAAAAAGGATGTTTCTTTTTAATCCTATAGGCAGAACCTAAAGATACGTGTTCAGTATTGAAGTGGGTTATTCAGTGTCCTATTTGAGCAGCCTCATTTGAAATGACAGGCTTTTCATCATTTCAATGTTTCAGGTAAACAGTTGTCTACTAGCAGTGAGCATATAAAATAGGGCAGAGATCCAACCTTGCCCTCAAAACACTTACAGTCAATATCAGTCAAGGTTCTTAATGTCAAGCCACAGAAAGCCACTCTGGCTAATTTAAGCAGAGAAAGGATTTACTAATTTAAGCAGAAAATAGTTATTGGTAAATTAATAAAGTTAGAAAGTAGAATGGTGGTTTGCCAAGGGCTAAGGGAAGGGAGAAGGAGGTGATTGTTTAATGTGAACAGAGTTTCAGTTTTGCCAGATGGAAAGGGTCCTGGAGATGGATGGTGGTGATGGTTGTACACTATGAATGTATTTCATGCCACTGAATGGCTAAGATGGCAGATTTTGTGCTATGTGTATTTTACCACAATTTAAAATTAAAAGATATTAAACGGCAAATAGAATTTCTAAGTCAGCCAGAGAACAAGGCTTTGTGGGTTCACATGCAGGAGTGTGATGCGGGCTTCCACAGCAGGAACAGACAATGCCATCTGTCCTGAGGGCTTCCCCACCAGGATGACCTCTGGAGGCCAATCCGTCACTCGCTCTCTCAGGGTGGATCCCATGCAATCTCTCCTCTCCTCTCCTCCACTAGTGACAGATTTAAAATCTCCAGTGCATACCTCTGATGGTCAGAGCCTGGGTCACCTGCCTGCCAGCAGCTTCAGGAGAGTGTGGCATCTCCATATCTCCAGTGGGAGGCAGGCTCTGCTAGATCAAGTGGGAGACTCCTTGGGACTAAGATAGGGGCCAGAGCAGGTGGCTGTAGCAATTATCAGCACTCGTCACCAAATACTTTCATGTCCCCTCTTCTTGCCCCTGGTAGGATGTACTTTCTACTTCCTTGAGAGCCAGTGACATGACCTGCTTTGGTCAATGAAGTATAAGTGAAAGTGGCTTGCAAAACATCTGGCAGAAAACTTCAAAACCAGTGCTTGGTTTTCTCACATTTTCTGTCTTCCCCTCTGCCTTAGAGACCCCTCCGCAATCCAGACGAGGGCTTCTCTGCCAGGTCCTGGAATGGCTGCGGACAACTCTCAGTGAACTCGTAACACAAAGTATAAGCATTTGTTCTTTTAAGGCACAGACACTTGGGACTTATTTGTTATTACAGCATAACCTAGACCATCCTGACTGATACAGGAGCCCAAAGGAATCACAGTGTTTGCTGAACAAAGAGTAGAAGCTTCAAGCTGGCTGAAAGACTGTTAGAAAAAGCTTTCCTGACAAAGAAATGTTAGCTGAGCCATGTGTCATTTCTAGTTATTCCACATGATTAATTTGGTGATCACTGTGAGTGTGAGTCATAGCAGTAATAGTAGTAGCCTGTGAATGACTCTTCTTTCTCAATTTAGAATGCAGAGGTTTCTGAAACTGTCAAATTGTGTTCAGTGAGGACATGCTCACGGTTCCTATGACACAATCTATTTTACTTGGGTGATAGTGTTTTCAGCCACCTGGTGGGAACGACCTCACTTTTACAGGTCAGGCCTTACTTGTTTTTAGTTGAGCACCCTTCAAATTAGATTAGTGGTTTAGGATTCATCAGGAGGGTCCTGGAAACGTTGGCAGCACTTACTCATTTACCCTTTGATGTGGGAATTTCCTGTGCCCCTGAAGTACTTCTCTTAAGAGAGAATTGCAGAAAGAAACAGAGACAGGCCCGCAGAGGGGGCACTTGAATGCCTGGCTGGCTGTGGGTGTAGTGAGGAGCAGCCTGCATGGGCACAGGACATCTCCCTCTCATTTCCCACTGTTTTGAAAGCTGGAACCGGATGAAAGCCAATTTAAGCAAAGCTGGGCACATCTCTGCAGTTGATCCTATCAAAGTGGCAGGTGTGCAGACCTAAAGGCCATGGAGAGAAAGCGGTTAATTCTTTTTAATAACTCCCTGGGCTTTATGTCCTTCTCCCATCCTACAGATGAGGAGGCTGAGACAAAGAGATGTTTTCAGATAGGTCAGAAACCTGTGGCCTCATATCAGAGCAGAATTTTTGACCCAGGCAGTCTCTTTCAGGAATCTGCAAAATACAGTGCATGTGTGTATTGCAAAAATAATTTTGGTTACACAGATATGGTGGTCTCTCCTCGTGTACCTGTACTCACACACAGCACTGCTGTCATGGGGGTAATTTTGAATTCAAAGGACAAATTGAATGATGTCTATGTAAATTTGAGCAAGAGATCCTGAATCTCTAATATGTCATATCGTTATCAAATGTTTCTTTACACTATTTTCACACTAAGTTTGCATTTCTGTTTTTCTGTGCCTGAGTAAATGTAATGGGTTGACAAAACCAATATAGTGCAGTATAACATGTTGTTCATATAAATCATCATCTAGAGGGGCAGTGTAGTGTGGTGGCTAAGTCACGTGCCCTGGTTCGAATCCCAGCTCTGCCACATGGTCCCTAGTCCTCTAAGTGCTTCAGCTTTCTCATCCATAAAATAGAAATAATATTATCAATCTCACTGGGTTGTTCCAAGAGTTAAATGAGTCAATCCAGGTCTATGATCCTTTCTTGGCCTACCTCCAGTAGCTCTGGAAACCTTACGCTTTGTAATAAGAAATGAGGTTATTTATAGCCTTATTACTATGACACAGTGTGAACACACATAATTTCACTACAGAAATATGACTATGTTATTACAGAACACTGCCCAAGTTTCAAAACACATCTGGACCTAGGGAGTTTGGATAAGAGGTTGAGGAACTATCTATGTGAAGATACATACAGAGATAGATTTTTAAAAAATGTATACACACACACACATACACATATATACACAGACGCATGGCAGCCCATTCCAGTTTGTCCTCTGTAGGCTTGCCTATAATCTCATCCAAACACTCTCTAAGAGTCAAAACTATTATTTTTATTTTGTTCTGGACAGCAGGAGGGAGAATGGGTGATAATGACTTTATATGTTACTGTGGCTTACATGAACATCTGTATTCTCTAATAGAGATCTTCCGGAAATAACATCTCAGCATGTATGAGTGACATTCTGGTGCGGATACCTCCGGTACTAGGTGGAAAGCTCAGGTGATGAGTCAGTCTGGCTCCCGTCTCTGCTCTAATTATTCTAGGGAGACGGGCAGGCATGTGGGGCCAGGGTGCACTGGCAAATTCTAATCACCGACCAGTTATACCAGGCCTACAAATTTATATCTTGCTTATACAAAAAGTTTATCACTGTGGGAATATGCTTTCAGCTTTTTCAAAATACAAATTTTAGACAAAATACAAATTTTAGTCTTGTTGCAAAAAATGGCCACACCTTAGCAGCACTGATAATCAGAAATTCTTAAGTCTGAGTATTTTAGGTTATAGTTTTCTCTTGATAATACTAGTAATTAATAGAGAATACTAGTGGTACTTGATAATACTAGTAATCACAAATAATCTTTAATGTTACTTTGAAATTTTTAAAGCATATAGTCAAATGTTAGCCAGAACATTATATATATTCCTCTACGTGTGTGCATATATAAACATATACTATATGTTATCTATATTATATAGACTATTTAAATTGTGTATATAATTAACAAATGTTTAAAATGAAAAAGGAAATTTTAACTATATTTCACTTGTTAAAAAATTAACTGATTCACAAAAGTACAAGCAAGCAAAGGCCATGCAAACTGAAATACACCAACTCTCCTCTGTGCTTTCCTTGAGGGCTCAAGGCTCCTGTGACCAATCATAAACAAGAGGTATTTTCATACAAAAATTTAATTTGAATGCTATTCAATACACTAGCGTCACAAACGTTTAAAAAAGTAGTCATATTTATGTGCTCAAAATCCAATTTCACTGATTTCTCTTAATATCCACCCTGGAGGATTCATACCCAACTGTTATTTCCAGAGAGAGAGACAAAGGCGAGAAAAGGTCAGAGGGAAATTGCACTTAATGTTTGATTTGATTTCTTTGGATAGAGAGACATGTACTTCTATACAAATTTCACACACACACACACACACACACACACACGACACATGAAGCAACATGCGTGCCTTATGTTGCTTTCTGTTTACCTTCACAGCAACCTTCGAGATGTGTGAGTTTAAGCAGATGCAACACCCTTTGACAACAAAGGCGCAGCACACTGGGTTAAAGTGGATTGAAATCAGACATGTCATATTTTAGGAGAGAATGCATGCAAGTAGGGCATTAGTCCAATTCTTTTGTACCAAGCATTTCAAAGTTGAGACCCAGTGGGTGGGGCGAAAATAAATCAAGCCCTCCTATGGCGAGAATGTACACGGACTCCAGCATTTCCAATCTGACCCTATCTTTTGCTCTCCGGATTGTCAGCTGCTTCGGGGGTTGTCTGATATATGCCTCCTTTTCTCACTTCTAAGACTTTTTAGCTGGGAGTGTGTTTGAAAACACTTCAGAAAAAGGATGGAAAACACAGTGTCTACTTTGAAATGCATTCCTTTGTTAAATCCCTCTCCCAGGAGGACCAGGCTCCTAACACCTGAGGGCAGCCGATGACTGACTCTGCGCTCCCTGGTGACCTCACATGCTCCCAGCAGCTCCAGCACAGAGCTCTCGTTCTCACTCAGCTATTATAACAAAGTTGTACAGGAAAAGAAAAAAAAAAATCCTTCATCCCATCCTTAATTGGGCACTCTTGAGAAAGGAGATGCTGGGAAATGTTTCTAGACATCTGACTCTTATAAGGAATTCTACATATTATCCAAGGGTAGATATGAAAAGTCTTTTCTTGACAAATCATCCCAGCATTTAAAAACATTTACCTCCAGAAATGTATCTGGGTATTTTCTCTTAGATGACATTCCTCAATGATAACCTCATCGTGAACAAGGTTGTAATGTGTGGCGATCTTTACAGATGGTAACAGAGCTTCCAGTAAAAAGCGTTCTATTAGTAAGCCCTCATGGTGTCTCAGCTCAGCAGAAACAGAAAAGAAGGCTGATTTCCCTCCCTACGTTTTATTATAAAAACTTTCAAAGATACAGAAAAATGGAAAGAACTGTAGAGAGAACTCGTAATGCCCACACCAAGACTGTGCACCTCGCATTCCGCGTGACCTGCTTCCTCCCAGCCTCACCTCTCTCCATCTGTCCAGTCATCCATCAGTCCTTCTTGGTCTTTTGCTGTCAGGAGCCTAATTGGAGCTGTTGGTGGCTCTCTCTCAGGGAGGGGACGTGATGATACGTCTCCATCGGGTCTGTCCGAAGAGCGAGGGGAGGATACACACCCTGGCTGCTGTAAGAAGGCACTGGAGTCTCCCAGCAGCAGAAGAGTAGACCCTTCAAGGATTGGATGCTCCTCCCTGTCTTGACACTGGCCTTTTCCTCATAAGGCTCCTCCACCAAGATTTGTACCCAGCTTATAATACTGCAATATAGATCTTATCATCCAGCCAGAAAGAAACCAGGTATGCACTCGGTCCTAGGCAGACATCGTTTTAGAACCTCCATGCTCTGTAAAAAGGGGCCTCTTTTATATACATGGAACACACATCAAGTGTACAAATCTTTTGTTTTTTTTTTTTTTTTTTTTAGATATAAAAACATAAAGAGGCTGGAGTGCAGTGGTGTGATCTTGGCTCACTGCAACCTCCTGTTCCCGGGTTCAAGCAATTCTCCTGCCTCAGTCTCCTGAGTAGCTGAGATTATAGGAGCCCACCACCACGCCTAGCTAACTTTTTGCTGTATTTTTAGTAGAGATGGGGTTTCACCATGCTGAACAGGCTGGTCTCGAACTCCTGACCTCAAGTGATCCACCTGCCTCGGCCTCCCAAAGTGCTGGGATTACAGGCACGAGCCTCTGTACCTGGCCAACTGTACAAATCATAAGTGTTCAACTGAACAAATCCCTACATCTGCATGCATTCACAGAAGTACCACTCGGTTCCAGAGAGAGCAGAGGTTTCCAGCCCCTGGGCATGGACTGGTACTGGTCCATGGCCTGTTAGGAACCAGGCTGCACAGCAGGAGGTGAGCGGTGGGCAAACAAGCATTTCTATCTGAGCTCCACCTGCTGTTAGATCAGCAGTGGCATTAGATTCTCACAGGAGTGCGAACCCTATTGTGAACTGCACGCTCCAGAATTCTTTGCTGTGGGGTGCTCCTGTGTACTGTGGCATGCCATCAGCAACCCTGGTCTCTACCCAGTAGATGCCAGTGGAACCCTCCCAAGTTGTCACAACCAGTAATATCTCCAGGCGTTGCCCATTGTCCCCAAGGGAAATGGACCCCAGTTGAGAACCACTGATATAAACAATATAAAAAACAGGAAAAGTCAAAGATCGATGCATCATCTCCCTGATATTCACTCCATGTTTATGGTTTACCATCGGGGACTCCAGTGGGTCCTTATGAGAATCTAATGCCTGATGATCTGAGGTGGAAGCTTCATCCCAAAGCCATCCCCCAACCTGCGCCTCAGCCTGTGGAAAAATTTTCTTCCACAAAACCAGGCCCTGGTGCCAGAAAGGAACACTGAGATATAGGACATTTGCAGCACCCAGAAGGCTCCCCTGAGCCCACCCCTGAGGGGAATCACAAATCCAACCCTTGAGACCCTCAGTTTGTTTTGCCTGTACTCTAATGTCACGTAGATGGAATCGAATACTCTGTACTCCTTTGGGTCTTCTCCAGCACTGCCTGCTATGTTCATCTATATTGTTGCTTGTATTAGCAGCCCAGTCTTTTAAATAAGGAAATATTAGAACTTAAAATAAGGAAGACTAACAGAATTCTGATTCTCCCAATGGTGTCTACTTGGGTGCTGTATTAGTTTGTTTTCATGCTGCTGATAAAGACATACTAGAGACTGGGCAATTTACCAAAGAAAAATATTTAATGGACTTACAGTTCCATGTGGCTGGGGAGGCCTCACAATCATGGCGGAAGGCAAGGAGAGGCAAGTCATGTCTTACATGGATGGCAGCAGGCAAAGAGAGACCTTGTGCAGGGAAACTCCAGTTTTTAAAACCATTAGATCTCGTGAGACTTATTCACTCTCACGAGAACAGCATGGGAAAGAACCACACCCATGATTCGATTACCTCCCACCAGGTTCCTCCCATGACATGTGGGAATTGTGGGAGCTACAATTCAGGGTGAGATTTGGGTGGGGACACAGCCAAACTATATCAGGTGCCCTTTTCCAATGTCAAATTTTTTCTTTTCAAATAAAAGTATGCATTTGTTGGCACCCCAAGCCTGTGCTTTCTCTACCTTCAGAGAGGGAGACCAGTCTCCAAAGCCCAGGATGGTAAACCACAGATATGGAGTGAATGTCATTCAGATAATGCATGGATCTTTGACTTTTCTGGTTTTTCATCTTTGTTTATGTCAGTGGTTCTCAACTGGGGTCCATTTCTTCTCCCGGGGACAACTGGCAATATCTGGAGATATTACTGGCTGTTACATCTTGGGAGGATTTCACTGGCATCTAATAGGTAGAGACCAGGTTTGCTGATAGCATGCCACGGTACACAGGAGCACCCCCACAGCAAAGAATTATGATGCCCAATGTTAGAATGGTGCAAAATATTGAGAAACCTGGCTTATGCCTTTTATCCATCTCTAATGGATCTCTTTGAACCTCCATCTCTTTGAGCTTGATGTGCACTGAACTCTGGCTCAAGCCCTGGTCTACCCTGGAAAGCCTCCTCTGAAGATTGGTGGCTCCTAGCCCCTCCCAATGGCTGAGACAATAAGACCCTTATTTACCACGGCCAAGATGCTAAATCAGTAGTTCTCAACCCTTGATGTTCATTAGAACCACCAGGAAGGGGGCCCAGCATCTGAGATTGGTAAAAGTTCTCTGGGTGACTCTAGTGAGGCTGGGGTCAAAAACCAAATCTCTGGCCCTTGCTACTCTAGGTGTGGTTGAAAGTGTGGCAGCCCCACCACCTTGTTACAAATGCAGAATTTCATCCCCCAACACACGCGTGCACTTACAGAACCAGAAGCTGCATTTTCACTCACATGCCCGTCAAACATGGGAAACTCCACCCTGGATGATGTAGTCCCGCCTCTCTCCAGCCTCACCTTCAGCCCTCTTCCAGCCTGTTCCAGCCTCAGCCATCCTCCCTGGGGCTTCAGTGTCATCTTCCCAGAGGTGCTGGCATATCACCCCCACCTGCCCCCACCTCATTGCTCTGTTCGCTCCATAGCCTCGTGTCACTGTCTGAAATGACACTTTTTGTTTGTTTGTTTTTGAGACAGAGTCTCACTCTGTCACCCAGGCTGGAGTGCAGTGGTGTTATCTTGGCTCACTGCAAGCTCCGCCTCCCAGGTTCAAGTGATTCTTCTGCCTCAGCCTCCCGAGTAGCTGGGACTACAGGCACGTGCCACCACACCCAGCTAATTTTTGTCTTTTTAGTAGAGATGGGGTTTCACCATGTTGGCCAGGCTGGTCTCGAACTCCTGACCTCAAGTGATCTGCCCACCTTGGCCTCCCAGAGTGTTGGGATTACAGACGTGAGCCACCACGCCAGGCCTGAAATTACATTTTTGTTTGTTTGCATGTTTGCTTTCTGTTCTCCATCTCCTGCCAGGTAGCCTTCACTATGGTGGAGACTTTGTTTGTCTTAGGAATTGTATTCCTAGCATGAGGAATAATGCTGTTGTTTAATTTCTGAATAAATGCTGCTGCAACTCTTAACAACATTTAACAACTGATATCCTGAGTTAGGTGTGTGCTTTTTCTTCTCATCGACCTCCTCTCCCCAGCTGGATTGCGATCTTACCTCCAGGAAGCATCTTTCTATTGATGGGCGCTGCTCTTGAGTGCCTGGCCTGGAGGCTTCCTGTAGGCAGTAGGAGCACAGATTGGACGGATGGATGGTGAGCAAGAGTTTTTTGATTCGGGTCATTTTTTAAATAGTAAATACATTCAGCGACCAATCTTCCATGGTGAGGGAGAGCGTGTGCTGGGACTGAAAGCCACATGTCACCACCAGTCCTATTCGAATACTGGTCGTCAGCGCTGTGAACTAAAGCAGAACTAATACTTTTACATTTCACTCTTCTCCTGACCCCATCCGCCAAGATAAAGATGAAAAGACCCTGGCATTGTCCAGTGGGAGGGAAAAATCAAGCTCCACAGAACTTTTCTAAATTGGATTAGCATCTCCTGCCCTCACGTGCTTCTTTATTCAGGGAATTTCCAAGTCAATGTTGCAGACGGGAACGTGGCACGGGATTGCACGCTTTCGGGATGGAAGTATTTGGGCTTCCTAAGTGCGTCGATGAGAAGAGACCAATTACCTCAAATTTTTCTTATTTTATCTTTAGCCTCTAAACATAGCGCACAGTAAATCATCTTGGATATCTAGGGATCCCTTTCTTCAGATGATTATAAAGATTCAACTGAAATTGCCCTTACCCTCATTTCGCGGGGAGGAAAACAGAACTGTTAAGCCTACCTGTTGCTGCTGATCAACCAACTGATGCCAGGTGGTGGGTCCAGCCCAGCAGGCATGGCGACTCCATGGGTCTCTAGCTATGGGGCCACCCCCACGGATCACACGGTTTCCAGACACTTAAGCGTGCGTTCCATTCCCCACCTTACAGCCCATCTCTCATCTCATCAATACTTGGAGGAACTGAGGAAAAATTGGTGTGAGAAGTCCAGAGAAGGAATCTCAACTTTCCACTCTTTGCTCGATCTTCGGATTATGTCTCTGAACAACCTGAGCCTTAAACAAAGGTTTAAAATAGCAGAAAGGCAGATGGTAAATGCAACCTCGCCCGATAGGTGCTATTCGAAACAAAAATGCTGGGGGTGGGAGTTTTGCGTATGAAAAAGCCATCCAGGGTCGTGGCCATTCAAGGAACCCCTCCAGAGGGAGGAAGGGGGTGAGAAACTTTGTGAAAAGTGTTTGGGGGTGGGGGATAAAGAGGCCTTAAAGGGAAGCTGAACGCTTTGCTGCCTGGCGGTGGCGGTGAGCAGCGGCTCCCCCCTGCCGGGGGCGTTGATGAATAGTGCTGCAGCGTCAAGCTGGGCCCGGGCTGGCGGGCTGGGAGGCCAGGCTAAGGCAGTGCACGGGGGCTTAGCCATTCTAAACACAAATGAAGGGGACCCTTTCCACCCAGGCCCAAAGGGGGAGGATTAGAACAGGGAGTTCAAAGCTCTAAAATGGCTTGTTCGTTCTTTCTTTTTTCCTCCCCCCCTTTATTTTTTAAAGGGGCCAGAAATATGGCTGGTGATTATCCCAAGTTATTGCTACAAAGAATTTTGAAATTAAAAGATAAGCACGCTGAGGAAGCTCAGTAATTTTCATAAAAGGGGACTTAAAACAGATGTGCCCTCTTTAATCGAAGCAAGCTTGAAAAAACAGAAATGCATTTTTAACATAGCAGGGGGAAAATCACACGGCTTCACGTTTGTCCCCTGAGTATTGCTGCGTGTGAATATCTGTGGGCACGGCGAGGTGGTACTAACGCGCTCGGGCAGCCGCAAATGGCAGGTGAACGTGCTTTCATCTTCCTGGCCCTGGGGTAAATGACCAGCCTCTGTGTTCCAGACCTTTTGCTAACTAATTTAATTTTTTTTGAATTCGTTCAACAATCTGCCATCCAGAATGTGATGATGGCATAAAGCAACAGACCATTATTTGCAAGGAAAGCCCAGATTTTGTCAACAACGTAACCCTTTTCTTCCTCTTTGCAGGAGATGATTTTTCCATTTTTTCTTTTTGACAGTTTGCACAAAGCAAATTCACTCTTAAACAAGGTTGGTTTGTTTTTATTTCAGATTGTCAACATGTCAGCCATTCAGCTTTAGCCCCAGTTCGTCTGTTCACCAGATGAGGGTAGCTGTGTGTTAATTCTTACCAAAACCAGAATGTCACTTCGCCTCCTTTCCTGCATGGTAAGAAGGAGACGAAAGTGCTTGGTCTGAGATTCCCTGAGAAGAGAAACCAAAGACCGTCAGACCAGCAAGAGCGCCTTTAACCAGTGAAACCAAAGACTGTCAGACCAGCAACAGTGCCTTTAACCAGTGAAAAAAAGACCGTCAGACCAGCAACAGTGCCTT
>NC_045443.1:127913611-127913752 GCF_002776525.5 Piliocolobus tephrosceles | reverse complement strand
AGACCTTCAGACCAGCAACAGGGCCTTTAACCAGTGAAAAAAAGACCATGAGACCAGCAACAGTGCCTTTAACCAGTGAAAAAAAGACCGTCACACCAGCAACAGTGCCTTTAACCAGTGAAAAAAAGACCGTCAGACCAG